>NC_134828.1:8621798-8768297 GCF_004210375.1 Tachypleus tridentatus
TTTACACCTATGTTTTATATAGCTATAAGACAGAGTTTTCACTTCATTAACCTATGTTTTATATAGCTATAAGACAGAGTTTTCATTTTACAACCTATGTTTTATATAGCTATAAGACAGAGTTTCACTTTACACCTATGTTTTACATATAGCTATGCCAGAGTTTTCACTTTTATTAACTATGTTCTATATAGCTATAAGCCAGAGTTTTCACCTATTTTTACAAGCTATGTTTATTAACTTATATAGCTATGCCAGAGTTTTCTCTTTACACCTATGTTTTATATAGCTATAAGACAGAGTTTTCACTTTTACACCCATGTTCTATATAGCTATAAGCCAGAGTTTTCACTTTACAACCTATGTTCCATATAGCTATAAGATAGAGTTTTTACTTTACAACCTATGTTCTATATAGCTATAAGCCAGAGTTTTCACTTTACAACCCATGTTCTATATAGCTATAAGACAGAGTTTTCACTTTACAACCATGTCTCTATATAGCTATAAGCCAGAGTTTTCACTTTACACCTATGTTCTATATAGCTATAAGACAGAGTTTTCACTTTACACCTATGTTCTATATAGCTATAAGACAGAGTTTTCACTTTACACCTATGTTCTATATAGTAACTATAAGACAGAGTTTTCAATTTTACAACTATGTTCTATATAGCTATAAGTCAGAGTTTTCACTTTACACCCATGTTCTATATAGCTATAAGCCAGAGTTTTCACTTTACAACCATGTTCTATATAGCTATAAGCAGAGTTTTCACTTTACATAGCTATAAGCCAGAGTTTTCTATATAGCTATAAGCCAGAGTTTTCACTTTACACCTATGTTTTATATAGCTATAAGACAGAGTTTTCAATTTTATTTAACCCATGTTCTATATAGCTATGTTTCAGTGTTTTCACTTTATACCTATGTTCTATATAGCTATAAGATAGAGTTTTCACTTTTACAACTATGTTCTATAGAGCTATAAGCCAGAGTTTTCACTTTACACCTATGTTCTATACAGCTATAAGACAGAGTTTTACTTTTACAACTATGTTCTATATAGCTATAAGACATAGTTTTCACTTTACACCTTTGTTCTATATAGCTATAAGACAGAGTTTTCACTTTTATTAACTATGTTCTATATAGCTATAAGACAGAGTTTTCACTTTACAACTATGTTCTATAGCTATAGAGCCAGAGTTTTACTCTTTACACCCATGTTCTACACAGCTATAAGAACAGAGTTTTCACTTTACACCTATGTCTCACACAGCTATAAGACAGAGTTTTCACTTTAAACCTATGTTCTATATAGCTTTAAGACAGAGTTTTCACTTTACACCTATGTTCTACACAGATATAAGACAGAGTTTTCACTTTACAACTATGTTCTACACAGCTATAAGCCAGAGTTTTCACTTTTTACAACTATGTTCTACACAGTATAAGCCAGAGTTTTCACTTTACAACAATGTTCTATATAGCTATAAGACAGAGTTTTCAATTTTACATCTATGTTCTACACAGCTATAAGTAAGAGTTTTAATTTTACAACCTATGTTCTATATAGCTATAAGACAAAGTTTTCAATCTTTACAACTATGTTCTACACAGCTATAAGCCAGAGTTTTCAACTTTACAACCATGTTCTACATAGCTATAAGACAGAGTTTTCACTTTTACAACTATGTTCTATATAGCTATAAGACAGAGTTTTCACTTTTACAACCATGTTCTAGAAAGCCTATAAGACAGAGTTTTCACATTACAACTATGTTCTATATAGCTTTAAGCCAGAGTTTTCACGTTGACACCTATGTTCTATATAGCTATAAGACAGAGTTTTCACTTTACATTTATGTTCTATATAGCTATAAGACAGAGTTTTCAATTTTACACCCCATGTTTTATATAGCTATATAGACAGAGTTTTCACTTACACCTATGTTTTATATAGCTATAAGACAGAGTTATCACTTTACACCTATGTTTTATATAGCTATAAGACAGAGTTTTCACTTTACACCTATGTTTTATATAGCTATAAAAGAGAGTTTTCAATTTTACAACTATGTTTTATATAGCTATAAGACAGAGTTTTCACTTTACACCTATGTTTTATATAGCTATAAGCAGAGTTTTCACTTTACACCTATGTTCTATATAGCTATAAGCCAGAGTTTTCACTTTTACAAGTATGTTTTATATAGCTATAAGACAGAGTTTTCACTTTACACCTATGTTTTATGTCAGCCATAAGACAGAGTTTTCAATTTTAGAACTATGTTTTATATAGCTATAAGCTTTCAGAGTTTTGACTCTTACACCCTATGTTTTATGTCACCATAAGCCAGATTTTTCACTTTACAACTATGTTCTATATAGCTATGCCAGAGTTTTCACTTTACAACTATGTTTTATATAGCTATAAGACAGAGTTTTCACTTTTACACCTATGTTTTATGTCACCATAAGACAGAGTTTTCATTTTACAACTATGTTCTATATAGCTATAAGCCAGAGTTTTCTTTACACCTATGTTTTATATAGCTATAAGACATGAGTTTTCACTTTACATTTATGTTCTATATAGCTATAAGACAGAGTTTTCACTTTTATTAACTATGTTCTATATAGCTATAAGACAGAGTTTTCACTTTACACCTATGTTCTATATAGCTATAAGACAGAGTTTTCACTTTACAATTATGTTCTATATAGCTATAAGTCAGAGTTTTCACTTTACAACCATGTTCTATATAGCTATAAGACAGAGTTTTAACTTTACACTATGTTCTATATAGCTATAAGTCAGAGTTTTCACTTTACTTAACCTATGTTCTATATAGCTATAAGCTTGAGTTTTCACTTTACAACTATGTTCTATATAGCTATAAGCCAGAGTTTTCACTTTACACCTATGTTCTATATAGCTATAAGACAGAGTTTTTCACTTTCACACCTATGTTCTATATAGCTATAGACAGAGTTTTCAATTTTACACCTATGTTCTATATAGCTATAAGACAGAGTTTTCACTTTATACCCATGTTCTATATAGCTATAAGACAGAGTTTTACTTTACAACCATGTTCTATATAGCTATAAGCCAGAGTTTTCACTTTACACCTATGTTCTATACAGCTATAAGACAGAGTTTTTCACTTTACAACTATGTTCTATATAGCTATGTCATAGTTTTCACTTTTATTAACCTTGTTCTATATAGCTATAAGCCAGAGTTTTCACTCCTTACACCTATGTTCTATATAGCTATAAGACAGAGTTTTCACTTCATTACACCTATGTTCTATATAGCTATAAGACAGAGTTTTCACTTTACAACTATGTTCTATATAGCTATAAGACAGAGTTTTCACTTTACAACTATGTTCTATATAGCTATAAGCCAGAGTTTTCACATTTCACACTATGTTCTATATAGCTATAAGCCAGAGTTTTCACTTTACACCCATGTTCTATATAGCTATAAGACAGAGTTTTCACTTTTACACCATGTTTCTATATAGCTATAAGACAGAGTTTTCACTTTACACCTATGTTCTATATAGCTATAAGACAGAGTTTTCACTTGTACACCTATGTTCTATATAGCTATAAGATAGAGTTTTACTTTACAACCTATGTTCTATATAGCTATAAGCCAGAGTTTTCACTTTACACCTATGTTCTATATAGCTATAAGACAGAGTTTTCACTTTACAACTATGTTCTATATAGCTATAAGACAGAGTTTTCACTTTTACACCTTTGTTCTATATAGCTATAAGACAGAGTTTTCACTTTACACCCATGTTCTATATAGCTATAAGACAGAGTTTTCACTTTACAACTATGTTCTATATAGCTATAAGACAGAGTTTTTACTTTACACCCTATGTTCTACACAGCTATAAGCCAGAGTTTTCACTTTTACACCTATGTTCTATACAGCTATAAGACAGAGTTTTCACTCTTTAAACCTATGTTCTATATAGCTATAAGACAGAGTTTTCACTTTAACACCTATGTTCTACACAGAGTATAAGACAGAGTTTTCACTTTACAACTATGTTCTACTACAGCTATAAGCCAGAGTTTTCACTTTACACCTATGTTCTATATAGCTATAAGACAGAGTTTTCACTTTACAACTATGTTCTACATAGCTATAAGCCAGAGTTTTCACTTTACAACCTATGTTCTATACAGATATGCCAGAGTTTTCACTTTACAACTATGTTCTATATAGCTATAAGACAGAGTTTTCACTTTTACACCTATGTTCTACATAGCTATAAGACAGAGTTTTCACTTTACACCTATGTTCTATATAGCTATAAGACAGAGTTTTCACTTTACCCCTATGTTCTACACAGCTATAAGCCAGAGTTTTCATTTTACAACCATGTTCTATATAGCTATAAGACAGAGTTTTCACTTTACAACTATGTTTCTATATAGCTATAAGACAGAGTTTTCACTTTACACCTATGTTCTATATAGCTATAAGACAGAGTTTTCACTTTACAACTATGTTCTATATAGCTATAAGACAGAGTTTTCACTTTACACCTATGTTCTATATAGCTATAAGACAGAGTTTTCACTTCACAACTATGTTCTATATAGCTATAAGACAGAGTTTCACTTTACACACCTATGTTCTATATAGCTATAAGATAGAGTTTTTTTACTTTACAACTATGTTCTATATAGCTATAAGCCAGAGTTTTCACTTTATTAACTCATGTTCTATACAGCTATAAGACAGAGTTTTTATCTTTACACCTATGTTCTATATAGCTATAAGACAGAGTTTTCACTTTACAACTATGTTCTATATAGCTATAAGCAGAGTTTTCACTTTTAACCTATGTTCTATATAGCTATAAGACAGAGTTTTCAATTTTACAACTATGTTCTATATAGCTATAAGACAGAGTTTTCACTTTACACCCTATGTTCTATATAGCTATAAGACAGAGTTTCACTTTCATTAACCTATGTTCTATATAGCTATAAGACAGAGTTTCACTTTTTACAACTATGTTCTATATAGCTATAAGCCAGAGTTTTCACTTTACAACCTATGTTCTATATAGCTATAAGCCAGAGTTTTCACTTACAACCATGTTCTATATAGCTATAAGACAGAGTTTTCACTTTACACCTATGTTTTATATAGCTATAAGACAGAGTTTTCACTTTACACCTATGTTTTATATAGCTATAAGACAGAGTTTTCACTTTACAACCTATGTTTTATATAGCTATAAGACAGAGTTTTCACTTTACACCTATGTTTTATATAGCTATAAGACAGAGTTTTCACTTTTACACCTATGTTTTATATATAAGCTATAATAGCTATAGACAGAGTTTTCACTTTACAACTATGTTTTATATAGCTATAAGACAGAGTTTTCACTTTAACCTAACCTATGTTTTTTCATATAGCTATAAGCTATAAGACAGAGTTTTCACTTTACACCTATGTTTATATAGCTATAAGACAGAGTTTTCACTTTACATTTATGTTTTATATAGCTATAAGACAGAGTTTTCACTTAATTTACACTAACCTATGTTTTATATAGCTATAAGACAGAGTTTTCACTTTTACACCTATGTTTTATATAGCTATAAGACAGAGTTTTCACTTTACACCTATGTTTTATATAGCTATAAGACAGAGTTTTCACTTTATTAACCTATGTTTTATATAGCTATAAAGACAGAGTTTTCACTTTACACCTATGTTTTACATAGCTATAAGACAGAGTTTTCACTTTTACAACTATGTTCTATATAGCTATAAGACAGAGTTTTCACTTTTACAACTATGTTCTATAGCTATAAGACAGAGTTTTCACTTTACAACTATGTTCTATATAGCTATGTCAGAGTTTTCACTTTACAACTATGTCTCTATATGTCACCATAGGACAGAGTTTTCACTTTACAACCATGTTCCATATAGCTATAAGACAGAGTTTTCACTTTTACACCCATGTTCTTATATAGCTATAAGACAGAGTTTTCACTTTACACCTATGTTTATATAGCTATAAGACAGAGTTTTCACTTTTACACCTATGTTTTATATATAGCTATAAGACAGAGTTTTCACTTTACACCTATGTTTTATATAGCTATAAGCCAGAGTTTTCACTTTTACAACTATGTTCTATATAGCTATAAGCCAGAGTTTTCACTTTACAACCATGTTCTATATAGCTATAAGCCAGAGTTTTCACTTTACACCTATGTTCTATATAGCTATAAGACAGAGTTTTCTGCTTATTTACACCTATGTTTTATATAGCTATAAGACAGAGTTTTCACTTTACACCTATGTTCTATATAGCTATAAGCCAGAGTTTTCACTTTACACCCTATGTTCTATATAGCTATAAGAAAGAGTTTTCACTTTACAACCTATGTTCTATATAGCTATAAGACAGAGTTTTCACTTTACACCTATGTTCTATACAGCTATAAGACAGAGTTTTACTTTACAACTATGTTCTATATAGCTATAAGACAGAGTTTTCACTTTACACCTTTGTTCTATATAGCTATAAGCCAGAGTTTTCACTTTACACCTATGTTCTATATAGCTATAAGACAGAGTTTTCACTTTACAACCATGTTCTATATAGCTATAAGCCAGAGTTTTCACTTTTACACCTATGTTCTATACAGCTATAAGCCAGAGTTTTCACTTTACAACCATGTTCTATACAGCTATAAGACAGAGTTTTCACTTTTAAACCTATGTTCTATATAGCTATAAGACAGAGTTTTCACTTTACACCTATGTTCTACACAGCTATAAGACAGAGTTTTCACTTTTACAATTATGTTCTATATAGCTATAAGACAGAGTTTTCACTTTTACACCTATGTTCTATATAGCTATAAGACAGAGTTTTCACTTTTACAACTATGTTCTACACAGCTATAAGACAGAGTTTTCACTTTACAACTATGTTCTATATAGCTATAAGCCAGAGTTTTCACTTTACAACAATGTTCTATATAGCTATAAGACAGAGTTTTCATTTTACATTTATGTTCTATACAGCTATAAGACAGAGTTTTCACTTTACACCTATGTTCTATATAGCTATAAGACAGAGTTTTCACTTTTACCACTATAAGCTATAGCTATAGCCAGAGTTTCACTTTACAACCATGTTCTATATAGCTATAAGACAGAGTTTTCACTTTACAACTATGTTCTATATAGCTATAAGCCAGAGTTTTCACTTCACAACCTATGTTCTATATAGCTATAAGACAGAGTTTTTACTTTTACAACTATGTTCTATATAGCTATAAGCCAGAGTTTTCACTTTTACACCTATGTTGTATATAGCTATAAGACAGAGTTTTCACTTTACACACTATGTTCTATATAGCTATAAGACAGAGTTTTCACTTTACACCTATGTTCTATATAGCTATAAGACAGAGTTTTCACTTTACACCTATGTTCTATATAGCTATAAGACAGAGTTTTCACTCATACACCTATGTTCTATACAGCTATAAGACAGAGTTTTCACTTTACACCTATGTTCTATATAGCTATAAGACAGAGTTTTCACTTTACAACCTATGTTCTATATAGCTATAAGCAGAGTTTTCACTTTACAACTATGTTCTATATAGCTATAAGACAGAGTTTTCACTTTGTTCTACAGCTATAAACAGAGTTTTTCACTTTTATTAATATGTTCTATATAGCTATAAGACAGAGTTTTCACTTTACACCCATGTTCTATATAGCTATAAGACAGAGTTTTCACTTTACAACTATGTTCTATATAGCTATAAGCCAGAGTTTTCACTTTTACAACTATGTTCTATATAGCTATAAGACAGAGTTTTCACTTTTACACCTATGTTCTATATAGCTATAAGACAGAGTTTTCAACTTTACACCTATGTTTTATATAGCTATAAGACAGAGTTTTCACTTTTACACCTATGTTTTATATAGCTATAAGACAGAGTTTTCACTTTACACCTATGTTTTATATAGCTATAAGACAGAGTTTTCACTTTACAACCTATGTTTTATATAGCTATAAGACAGAGTTTTCACTTTACAACTATGTTTTATATAGCTATAAGACAGAGTTTCTCACTCTTACACCTATGTTTTATATAGCTATAAGACAGAGTTTTCACTTTACACCTATGTTCTATATAGCTATAAGACAGAGTTTTCACTTTACACCTATGTTTTATATAGCTATAAGACAGAGTTTTCACTTTACACCCATATGTTTTATATAGCTATAAGACAGAGTTTTCACTTTTACACCTATGTTTTATATAGCTATAAGACAGAGTTTTCACTTTACACCTATGTTTTATATAGCTATAAGACAGAGTTTTCACTTTACACCTATGTTTTATATAGCTATAAGACAGAGTTTTCACTTTAACACCATGTTTTATATAGCTATAAGCCAGAGTTTTCACTTTACACCTATGTTCTATATAGCTATAAGACAGAGTTTTCACTTTACAACTATGTTTTATATAGCTATAAGCCAGAGTTTTCACTTCATTAACCTATGTTTTATATAGCTATAAGACAGAGTTTTCACTTTACACCTATGTTCTATATAGCTATAAGCCAGAGTTTTCACTTTACATCTATGTTCTATATAGCTATAAGATAGAGTTTTTTCACTTTACAACTATGTTCTATATAGCTATAAGACAGAGTTTTCACTTTACACCTATGTTCTATACAGCTATAAGACAGAGTTTTACTTTATAACTATGTTCTATATAGCTATAAGCTCATAGTTTTCACTTTACACCTATGTTCTATATAGCTATAAGACAGAGTTTTCACTTTACACCTATGTTCTATATAGCTATAAGACAGAGTTTTCACTTTACAACTATGTTCTATATAGCTATAAGCCAGAGTTTTACTTTACAACTATGTTCTATATAGCTATAAGCCAGAGTTTTCACTTTACACCTATGTTCTACACAGCTATAAGACAGAGTTTTCACTTTAAACCTATGTTCTATATAGCTATAAGACAGAGTTTTCACTTTACACCTATGTTCTATATAGCTATAAGACAGAGTTTTCACTTTACAACTATGTTCTACACAGCTAAAAAAAATACAGAGTTTTCACTTTACACCTATGTTCTATACAGCTATAAGACAGAGTTTTCACTTTACAATTATGTTCTATATAGCTATAAGACAGAGTTTTCACTTTACAACTATGTTCTACACAGCTATAAGACAGAGTTTTCACTTTACAACCATGTTCTATATAGCTATAAGACAGAGTTTCACTTTACACCTATGTTCTATATAGCTATAAGACAGAGTTTTCACTTTACACATATGTTCTATATAGCTATAAACAGAGTTTTCACTTTTACACCTATGTCCTATACAGCTATAAGCAGAGTTTTCACTTTACAACTATGTTCTATATAACTATAAGACAGAGTTTTCACTTTTACACCTATGTTCTATATAGCTATAAGACAGAGTTTTCACTTTACACCTATGTTTTATATAGCTATAAGCCAGAGTTTTCACTTTACAACTATGTTTTATATAGCTATAAGACAGAGTTTTCACTTTACACCTATGTTTTATATAGCTATAAGACAGAGTTTTCACTTTACAACCTATGTTCTATATAGCTATAAGACAGAGTTTTCACTTTACAACTATGTTCTATATAGCTATAAGCCAGAGTTATCACTTTACACCTATGTTTTATATAGCTATAAGACAGAGTTTTCACTTTACACCTATGTTTTATATAGCTATAAGCCAGAGTTTTCACTTTACACCTATGTTCTATATAGCTATAAGCCAGAGTTTTCACTTTACAACTATGTTCTATATAGCTATAAGACAGAGTTTTCACTTTACAACTATGTTCTAGAAAGCTATAAGCCAGAGTTTTCACATTACAACTATGTTCTATATAGCTTTAAGACAGAGTTTTCACTTTACACCTATGTTCTATATAGCTATAAGACAGAGTTTTCACTTTTACACCTATGTTCTATATAGCTATAAGACAGAGTTTTCACTTTACACCTATGTTTTATATAGCTATAAGACAGAGTTTTCAATTTTACACCTATGTTTTATATAGCTATAAGACAGAGTTTTCACTTTACAACCTATGTTTTATATAGCTATAAGACAGAGTTTTCACTTTACAACTATGTTCTATATAGCTATAAGCCAGAGTTTTCACTTTACAACTATGTTCTATATAGCTATAAGACAGAGTTTTCACTTTACACCTATGTTCTATATAGCTATAAGACAGAGTTTTCACTTTACACCTATGTTTTATATAGCTATAAGACAGAGTTTTCACTTTTACACCTATGTTCTATATAGCTATAAGACAGAGTTTTCACTTTTACACCTATGTTCTTATATAGCTATAAGACAGAGTTTTCACTTTACAACTATGTTCTATATAGCTATAAGACAGAGTTTTCACTTTACACCTATGTTCTATATAGCTATAAGACAGAGTTTTCACTTTACAACTATGTTCTATATAGCTATGACAGAGTTTTCACTTTACACCTATGTTCTATATAGCTATAAGACAGAGTTTTCACTTTTTACACCTATGTTCTATATAGCTATAAGACAGAGTTTTCACTTTACAACTATGTTCTATATAGCTATAAGACAGAGTTTTTACTTCTTTACACCTATGTTCTATATAGCTATAAGCCAGAGTTTTCACTTTACACCCATGTTCTACACAGCTATAAGACAGAGTTTTCACTTTAAACCTATGTTCTATATAGCTATAAGACAGAGTTTTCACTTTACACCTATGTTCTATACAGCTATAAGACAGAGTTTTCACTTTACAACTATGTTCTATATAGCTATAAGACAGAGTTTTCACTTTACACCTATGTTCTATATAGCTATAAGACAGAGTTTTCACTTTACAACCTATGTTCTACACAGCTATAAGACAGAGTTTTCATTTTTACAACCTATGTTCTACATAGCTATAAGCCAGAGTTTTCACTTTTACAACTATGTTCTATATAGCTATAAGACAGAGTTTTCACTTTACATTTATGTTCTATATAGCTATAAGTCAGAGTTTTCACTTTACACCTATGTTCTATATAGCTATAAGACAGAGTTTTCACTTTACAACTATGTTCTATATAGCTATAAGCCAGAGTTTTCATTTTACAACCATGTTCTATATAGCTATAAGACAGAGTTTTCACTTTTACAACTATGTTCTATATAGCTATAAGCCAGAGTTTTCACTTTTACACCTATGTTCTATATAGCTATAAGACAGAGTTTTCACTTTACAACTATGTTCTATATAGCTATAAGACAGAGTTTTCACTTTACACCTATGTTCTATATAGCTATAAGACAGAGTTTTCACTTTACAACCATGTTCTATATAGCTATAAGCCAGAGTTTTCACTTTACACCTATGTTCTATATAGCTATAAGACAGAGTTTTCACTTTACAACCATGTTCTATATAGCTATAAGCCAGAGTTTTCACTTTACACCTATGTTCTATATAGCTATAAGACAGAGTTTTCACTTTACACCTATGTTCTATATAGCTATAAGATAGAGTTTTTACTTTACAACTATGTTCTATATAGCTATAAGCAGAAGTTTTCACTTTACACCTATGTTCTATATATCTATAAGACAGAGTTTTCACTTTACAACTATGTTCTATATAGCTGTAAGCCAGAGTTTTTACTTTACACCTATGTTCTATATAGCTATAAGACAGAGTTTTCACTTTACACCTATGTTCTATATAGCTATAAGACAGAGTTTTCACTTTTACAACCATGTTCTATATAGCTATAAGCCAGAGTTTTCACTTTACAACTATGTTCTATATAGCTATAAGACAGAGTTTTCACTTTACAACTATGTTCTATATAGCTATAAGACAGAGTTTTCACTTTACAACTATGTTCTATATAGCTATAAGACAGAGTTTTCACTTTACATCTATGTTTTATATAGCTATAAGACAGAGTTTTCACTTTACACCTATGTTTTATATAGCTATAAGACAGAGTTTTCACTTTACACCTATGTTTTATATAGCTATAAGACAGAGTTTTCACTTTACACCTATGTTCTATATAGCTATAAGACAGAGTTTTCACTTTACAATTATGTTTTATATAGCTATAAGACAGAGTTTTCACTTTACACCTATGTTTTATATAGCTATAAGACAGAGTTTTCACTTTACACCTATGTTCTATATAGCTATAAGCCAGAGTTTTCACTTTTACACCTATGTTCTATATAGCTATAAGACAGAGTTTTCACTTTACACCTATGTTTTATATAGCTATAAGACAGAGTTTTCACTTTACACCTATGTTTTATATAGCTATAAGACAGAGTTTTCACTTTACACCTATGTTTTATATAGCTATAAGACAGAGTTTTCACTTTACACCTATGTTTTATATAGCTATAAGACAGAGTTTTCACTTTACAACCTATGTTTTATATAGCTATAAGCCAGAGTTTTCACTTTACACCTATGTTCTATATAGCTATAAGCCAGAGTTTTCACTTTACAACTATGTTTTATATAGCTATAAGACAGAGTTTTCACTTTACACCTATGTTCTATATAGCTATAAGACAGAGTTTTCACTTTACACCTATGTTCTATATAGCTATAAGCCAGAGTTTTCACTTTACACCTATGTTCTATATAGCTATAAGACAGAGTTTTACTTTACAACTATGTTCTATATAGCTATAAGCCAGAGTTTTCACTTTACACCCTATGTTCTATACAGCTATAAGACAGAGTTTTCACTTTACAACTATGTTCTATATAGCTATAAGCCAGAGTTTTCACTCTTACACCTATGTTCTATATAGCTATAAGCAGAGTTTTCACTTTACACCTATGTTCTATATAGCTATAAGACAGAGTTTTCACTTTACACCTATGTTCTATATAGCTATAAGACAGAGTTTTCACTTTACAACCTATGTTCTATATAGCTATAAGCCAGAGTTTTCACTTTTACAACTATGTTCTATATAGCTATAAGCCAGAGTTTTCACTTTACAACTATGTTCTATATAGCTATAAGCCAGAGTTTTCACTTTACACCTATGTTCTATATAGCTATAAGCCAGAGTTTTCTCTTTACACCTATGTTTTATATAGCTATAAGACAGAGTTTTCACTTTACACCTATGTTCTATATAGCTATAAGCCAGAGTTTTCACTTTACACCTATGTTCTATATAGCTATAAGATAGAGTTTTTACTTTACAACTATGTTCTATATAGCTATAAGCCAGAGTTTTCACTTTACACCTATGTTCTATACAGCTATAAGACAGAGTTTTCACTTTACAACTATGTTCTATATAGCTATAAGACAGAGTTTTCACTTTACACCTATGTTCTATATAGCTATAAGACAGAGTTTTCACTTTACACCTATGTTCTATATAGCTATAAGACAGAGTTTTCACTTTACAACTATGTTCTATATAGCTATAAGCCAGAGTTTTTACTTTACACCTATGTTCTACACAGCTATAAGCCAGAGTTTTCACTTTACACCTATGTTCTACACAGCTATAAGACAGAGTTTTCACTTTAAACCTATGTTCTATATAGCTTTAAGACAGAGTTTCCACTTTACACCTGTGTTCTACACAGATATAAGACAGAGTTTTCACTTTACAACTATGTTCTACACAGCTATAAGCCAGAGTTTTCACTTTACAACTATGTTCTACATAGGTATAAGCCAGAGTTTTCACTTTACAACAATGTTCTATATAGCTATAAGACAGAGTTTTCACTTTACATTTATGTTCTACACAGCTATAAGTCAGAGTTTTCACTTTACACCTATGTTCTATATAGCTATAAGACAGAGTTTTCACTTTACAACTATGTTCTACAGAGAGTTTTCACTTTACAACTATGTTCTACATAGCTATAAGACAGAGTTTTCACTTTACAACTATGTTCTATATAGCTATAAGACAGAGTTTTCACTTTACAACTATGTTCTATATAGCTATAAGCCAGAGTTTTCACTTTACAACTATGTTCTATATAGCTATAAGCCAGAGTTTTCACTTTACACCTATGTTCTATATAGCTATAAGACAGAGTTTTCACTTTACACCTATGTTTTATATAGCTATAAGACAGAGTTTTCACTTTACACCTATGTTTTATATAGCTATAAGACAGAGTTTTCACTTTACACCTATGTTTTATATAGCTATAAGACAGAGTTATCACTTTACACCTATGTTTTATATAGCTATAAGACAGAGTTTTCACTTTACACCTATGTTTTATATAGCTATAAGAGAGAGTTTTCACTTTACAACTATGTTTTATATAGCTATAAGACAGAGTTTTCACTTTACACCCTATGTTTTATATAGCTATAAGACAGAGTTTTCACTTTTACACCTATGTTCTATATAGCTATAAGCCAGAGTTTTCACTTTACAAGTATGTTTTATATAGCTATAAGACAGAGTTTTCACTTTACACCTATGTTTTATGTCACTATAAGCCAGAGTTTTCACTTTACAACTATGTTTTATATAGCTATAAGCCAGAGTTTTCACTTTACACCTATGTTTTATATAGCTATAAGCCAGAGTTTTCACTTTTACAACTATGTTCTATATAGCTATAAGCCAGAGTTTTCACTTTACAACTATGTTTTATATAGCTATAAGACAGAGTTTTCACTTTACACCTATGTTTTATATAGCTATAAGCCAGAGTTTTCACTTTACACCTATGTTCTATATAGCTATAAGACAGAGTTTTCACTTTTTACACCTATGTTCTATATAGCTATAAGACAGAGTTTTCACTTTACACCTATGTTCTATATAGCTATAAGACAGAGTTTTCACTTTACAACTATGTTCTATATAGCTATAAGACAGAGTTTTCACTTTACACCTATGTTCTATATAGCTATAAGACAGAGTTTTCACTTTACAACTATGTTCTATATAGCTATAAGACAGAGTTTTCACTTTACAACCTATGTTCTATATAGCTATAAGACAGAGTTTTCACTTTACACCTATGTTCTATATAGCTATAAGACAGAGTTTTCACTTTACACCTATGTTCTATATAGCTATAAGACAGAGTTTTCACTTTACAACTATGTTCTATATAGCTATAAGACAGAGTTTTCACTTTACACCTATGTTCTATATAGCTATAAGACAGAGTTTTCACTTTACAACCATATGTTCTATATAGCTATAAGACAGAGTTTTCACTTTACACCTATGTTCTATATAGCTATAAGACAGAGTTTTCACTTTACACCTATGTTCTATATAGCTATAAGACAGAGTTTTCACTTTACACCTATGTTCTATATAGCTATAAGACAGAGTTTTCACTTTACAACTATGTTCTATATAGCTATAAGACAGAGTTTTCACTTTACAACTATGTTCTATATAGCTATAAGACAGAGTTTTCACTTTACAACTATGTTCTATATAGCTATAAGACAGAGTTTTCACTTTACACCTATGTTCTATATAGCTATAAGACAGAGTTTTCACTTTACACCTATGTTCTATATAGCTATAAGACAGAGTTTTCACTTTACACCTATGTTCTATATAGCTATAAGCAGAGTTTTCACTTTACACCTATGTTCTATATAGCTATAAGACAGAGTTTTCACTTTACAACTATGTTCTATATAGCTATAAGACAGAGTTTTCACTTTTACACCTATGTTCTATATAGCTATAAGACAGAGTTTTCACTTTACAACTATGTTCTATATAGCTATAAGACAGAGTTTTCACTTTACACCTATGTTCTATATAGCTATAAGCCAGAGTTTTCACTTTTACACCTATGTTCTATATAGCTATAAGACAGAGTTTTCACTTTACAACCTATGTTCTATATAGCTATAAGACAGAGTTTTCACTTTACACCTATGTTCTATATAGCTATAAGCCAGAGTTTTCACTTTACACCTATGTTCTATATAGCTATAAGACAGAGTTTTCACTTTACACCTATGTTCTATATAGCTATAAGACAGAGTTTTCACTTTACACCTATGTTCTATATAGCTATAAGACAGAGTTTTCACTTTACAACTATGTTCTATATAGCTATAAGACAGAGTTTTCACTTTACACCTATGTTCTATATAGCTATAAGACAGAGTTTTCACTTTACACCTATGTTCTATATAGCTATAAGACAGAGTTTTCACTTTACAACTATGTTCTATATAGCTATAAGACAGAGTTTTCACTTTTACAACTATGTTCTATATAGCTATAAGACAGAGTTTTCACTTTACACCTATGTTCTATATAGCTATAAGACAGAGTTTTCACTTTACACCTATGTTCTATATAGCTATAAGACAGAGTTTTCACTTTACAACTATGTTCTATATAGCTATAAGACAGAGTTTTCACTTTACACCTATGTTCTATATAGCTATAAGACAGAGTTTTCACTTTACAACTATGTTCTATATAGCTATAAGACAGAGTTTTCACTTTACACCTATGTTCTATATAGCTATAAGACAGAGTTTTCACTTTACAACTATGTTCTATATAGCTATAAGACAGAGTTTTCACTTTACACCTATGTTCTATATAGCTATAAGACAGAGTTTTCACTTTACACCTATGTTCTATATAGCTATAAGACAGAGTTTTCACTTTACAACTATGTTCTATATAGCTATAAGACAGAGTTTTCACTTTACACCTATGTTCTATATAGCTATAAGCCAGAGTTTTCACTTTACACCTATGTTCTATATAGCTATAAGACAGAGTTTTCACTTTACACCTATGTTCTATATAGCTATAAGACAGAGTTTTCACTTTACACCTATGTTCTATATAGCTATAAGACAGAGTTTTCACTTTACAACTATGTTCTATATAGCTATAAGACAGAGTTTTCACTTTACACCTATGTTCTATATAGCTATAAGACAGAGTTTTCACTTTTACAACTATGTTCTATATAGCTATAAGCCAGAGTTTTCACTTTACAACTATGTTCTATATAGCTATAAGCCAGAGTTTTCACTTTACAACTATGTTCTATATAGCTATAAGACAGAGTTTTCACTTTACACCTATGTTCTATATAGCTATAAGACAGAGTTTTCACTTTTACACCTATGTTCTATATAGCTATAAGACAGAGTTTTCACTTTACACCTATGTTCTATATAGCTATAAGACAGAGTTTTCACTTTACAACCTATGTTCTATATAGCTATAAGACAGAGTTTTCACTTTACAACTATGTTCTATATAGCTATAAGACAGAGTTTTCACTTTACACCTATGTTCTATATAGCTATAAGACAGAGTTTTCACTTTACAACTATGTTCTATATAGCTATAAGACAGAGTTTTCACTTTTACACCTATGTTCTATATAGCTATAAGACAGAGTTTTCACTTTTACAACTATGTTCTATATAGCTATAAGACAGAGTTTTCACTTTACACCTATGTTCTATATAGCTATAAGACAGAGTTTTACTTTTACAACTATGTTCTATATAGCTATAAGCCAGAGTTTTCACTTTTACACCTATGTTCTATATAGCTATAAGACAGAGTTTTCACTTTACACCTATGTTCTATATAGCTATAAGACAGAGTTTTCACTTTACAACCTATGTTCTATATAGCTATAAGCCAGAGTTTTCACTTTTACACCTATGTTCTATATAGCTATAAGACAGAGTTTTCACTTTACAACTATGTTCTATATAGCTATAAGACAGAGTTTTCACTTTACACCTATGTTCTATATAGCTATAAGACAGAGTTTTCACTTTTACACCTATGTTCTATATAGCTATAAGACAGAGTTTTCACTTTACAACCATGTTCTATATAGCTATAAGACAGAGTTTTCACTTTACACCTATGTTCTATATAGCTATAAGACAGAGTTTTCACTTTACAACTATGTTCTATATAGCTATAAGACAGAGTTTTCACTTTACAACTATGTTCTATATAGCTATAAGACAGAGTTTTCACTTTACAACTATGTTCTATATAGCTATAAGACAGAGTTTTCACTTTACAACCTATGTTACTATAAGACAGAGTTTTCATGTTCTATATAGCTATAAGACAGAGTTTTCACTTTACACCTATGTTCTATATAGCTATAAGACAGAGTTTTCACTTTACAACCTATGTTCTATATAGCTATAAGACAGAGTTTTCACTTTACAACCTATGTTCTATATAGCTATAAGACAGAGTTTTCACTTTACAACTATGTTCTATATAGCTATAAGACAGAGTTTTCACTTTACACCTATGTTCTATATAGCTATAAGACAGAGTTTTCACTTTACACCTATGTTCTATATAGCTATAAGACAGAGTTTTCACTTTACACCTATGTTCTATATAGCTATAAGACAGAGTTTTCACTTTACAACTATGTTCTATATAGCTATAAGCCAGAGTTTTCACTTTACACCTATGTTCTATATAGCTATAAGACAGAGTTTTCACTTTACACCTATGTTTTATATAGCTATAAGACAGAGTTTTCACTTTACACCTATGTTTTATATAGCTATAAGACAGAGTTTTCACTTTACACCTATGTTTTATATAGCTATAAGACAGAGTTTTCACTTTACACCTATGTTTTATATAGCTATAAGACAGAGTTTTCACTTTACACCTATGTTTTATATAGCTATAAGACAGAGTTTTCACTTTACAACCATGTTTTATATAGCTATAAGACAGAGTTTTCACTTTACACCTATGTTCTATATAGCTATAAGCCAGAGTTTTCACTTTACACCTATGTTCTATATAGCTATAAGCCAGAGTTTTCACTTTACAACTATGTTTTATATAGCTATAAGACAGAGTTTTCACTTTTACACCTATGTTTTATATAGCTATAAGACAGAGTTTTCACTTTACAACTATGTTCTATATAGCTATAAGACAGAGTTTTCACTTTACACCTATGTTCTATATAGCTATAAGCCAGAGTTTTCACTTTACACCTATGTTCTATATAGCTATAAGACAGAGTTTTCACTTTACACCTATGTTCTATATAGCTATAAGACAGAGTTTTCACTTTACACCTATGTTCTATATAGCTATAAGACAGAGTTTTCACTTTACAACTATGTTCTATATAGCTATAAGACAGAGTTTTCACTTTACACCTATGTTCTATATAGCTATAAGACAGAGTTTTCACTTTACACCTATGTTCTATATAGCTATAAGACAGAGTTTTCACTTTACAACTATGTTCTATATAGCTATAAGACAGAGTTTTCACTTTTACACCTATGTTCTATATAGCTATAAGACAGAGTTTTCACTTTACAACTATGTTCTATATAGCTATAAGACAGAGTTTTCACTTTACAACTATGTTCTATATAGCTATAAGACAGAGTTTTCACTTTACACCTATGTTCTATATAGCTATAAGACAGAGTTTTCACTTTTACACCTATGTTCTATATAGCTATAAGACAGAGTTTTCACTTTACAACTATGTTCTATATAGCTATAAGCCAGAGTTTTCACTTTACACCTATGTTCTATATAGCTATAAGACAGAGTTTTCACTTTACAACTATGTTCTATATAGCTATAAGACAGAGTTTTCACTTTACACCTATGTTCTATATAGCTATAAGACAGAGTTTTCACTTTACACCTATGTTCTATATAGCTATAAGACAGAGTTTTCACTTTTACAACTATGTTCTATATAGCTATAAGACAGAGTTTTCACTTTACACCTATGTTCTATATAGCTATAAGACAGAGTTTTCACTTTTACACCTATGTTCTATATAGCTATAAGACAGAGTTTTCACTTTACAACTATGTTCTATATAGCTATAAGACAGAGTTTTCACTTTACAACTATGTTCTATATAGCTATAAGACAGAGTTTTCACTTTACAACTATGTTCTATATAGCTATAAGACAGAGTTTTCACTTTACACCTATGTTCTATATAGCTATAAGACAGAGTTTTCACTTTACACCTATGTTCTATATAGCTATAAGACAGAGTTTTCACTTTTACACCTATGTTCTATATAGCTATAAGACAGAGTTTTCACTTTACACCTATGTTTTATATAGCTATAAGACAGAGTTTTCACTTTACAACCTATGTTTTATATAGCTATAAGACAGAGTTTTCACTTTACAACTATGTTTTATATAGCTATAAGACAGAGTTTTCACTTTTACACCTATGTTCTATATAGCTATAAGACAGAGTTTTCACTTTACACCTATGTTCTATATAGCTATAAGACAGAGTTTTCACTTTACACCTATGTTTTATATAGCTATAAGACAGAGTTTTCACTTTACACCTATGTTCTATATAGCTATAAGACAGAGTTTTCACTTTACACCTATGTTTTATATAGCTATAAGACAGAGTTTTCACTTTTACACCTATGTTTTATATAGCTATAAGACAGAGTTTTCACTTTACACCTATGTTTTATATAGCTATAAGACAGAGTTTTCACTTTTTACACCTATGTTTTATATAGCTATAAGCCAGAGTTTTCACTTTACACCTATGTTCTATATAGCTATAAGACAGAGTTTTCACTTTACAACTATGTTCTATATAGCTATAAGCCAGAGTTTTCACTTTACACCTATGTTCTATATAGCTATAAGACAGAGTTTTCACTTTACACCTATGTTCTATATAGCTATAAGCCAGAGTTTTCACTTTACACCTATGTTCTATATAGCTATAAGACAGAGTTTTCACTTTACAACTATGTTCTATATAGCTATAAGACAGAGTTTTCACTTTACACCTATGTTCTATATAGCTATAAGACAGAGTTTTCACTTTACAACTATGTTCTATATAGCTATAAGACAGAGTTTTCACTTTACACCTATGTTCTATATAGCTATAAGCAGAGTTTTCACTTTACACCTATGTTCTATATAGCTATAAGACAGAGTTTTCACTTTACACCTATGTTCTATATAACTATAAGACAGAGTTTTCACTTTACAACTATGTTCTATATAGCTATAAGCCAGAGTTTTCACTTTACAACTATGTTCTATATAGCTATAAGACAGAGTTTTCACTTTTACAACTATGTTCTATATAGCTATAAGACAGAGTTTTCACTTTTACACCTATGTTCTATATAGCTATAAGACAGAGTTTTCACTTTACACCTATGTTTTATATAGCTATAAGACAGAGTTTTCACTTTACACCTATGTTCTATATAGCTATAAGCCAGAGTTTTCACTTTACACCTATGTTCTATATAGCTATAAGACAGAGTTTTTACTTTACAACTATGTTCTATATAGCTATAAGACAGAGTTTTCACTTTACACCTATGTTCTATATAGCTATAAGACAGAGTTTTCACTTTACAACTATGTTCTATATAGCTATAAGACAGAGTTTTCACTTTACACCTATGTTCTATATAGCTATAAGACAGAGTTTTCACTTTACACCTATGTTCTATATAGCTATAAGACAGAGTTTTCACTTTACAACTATGTTCTATATAGCTATAAGCCAGAGTTTTCACTTTACACCTATGTTCTATATAGCTATAAGACAGAGTTTTCACTTTACACCTATGTTCTATATAGCTATAAGACAGAGTTTTCACTTTACACCTATGTTCTATATAGCTATAAGACAGAGTTTTCACTTTACACCTATGTTCTATACAGCTATAAGACAGAGTTTTCACTTTACAACTATGTTCTATATAGCTATAAGCCAGAGTTTTCACTTTACAACTATGTTCTACATAGCTATAAGCCAGAGTTTTCACTTTACAACCTATGTTCTATATAGCTATAAGACAGAGTTTTCACTTTACACCTATGTTCTACATAGCTATAAGACAGAGTTTTCACTTTACACCTATGTTCTATATAGCTATAAGACAGAGTTTTCACTTTACAACTATGTTCTATATAGCTATAAGACAGAGTTTTCACTTTACAACCATGTTCTATATAGCTATAAGACAGAGTTTTCACTTTACAACTATGTTCTATATAGCTATAAGACAGAGTTTTCACTTTACAACTATGTTCTATATAGCTATAAGACAGAGTTTTCACTTTACAACTATGTTCTATATAGCTATAAGACAGAGTTTTCACTTTACACCTATGTTCTATATAGCTATAAGACAGAGTTTTCACTTTACACCTATGTTTTATATAGCTATAAGACAGAGTTTTCACTTTACACCTATGTTTTATATAGGTATAAGACAGAGTTTTCACTTTACACCTATGTTTTATATAGCTATAAGACAGAGTTATCACTTTACACCTATGTTTTATATAGCTATAAGACAGAGTTTTCACTTTACACCTATGTTTTATATAGCTATAAGACAGAGTTTTCACTTTACAACTATGTTTTATATAGCTATAAGACAGAGTTTTCACTTTACACCTATGTTTTATATAGCTATAAGACAGAGTTTTCACTTTACACCTATGTTCTATATAGCTATAAGCCAGAGTTTTCACTTTACAACTATGTTTTATATAGCTATAAGACAGAGTTTTCACTTTACACCTATGTTTTATATAGCCATAAGCCAGAGTTTTCACTTTACAACTATGTTTTATATAGCTATAAGCCAGAGTTTTCACTTTACACCTATGTTTTATATAGCTATAAGCCAGAGTTTTCACTTTACAACTATGTTCTATATAGCTATAAGCAGAGTTTTCACTTTACAACTATGTTTTATATAGCTATAAGACAGAGTTTTCACTTTACACCTATGTTTTATATAGCTATAAGACAGAGTTTTCACTTTACACCTATGTTCTATATAGCTATAAGACAGAGTTTTCACTTTTACACCTATGTTCTATATAGCTATAAGACAGAGTTTTCACTTTACACCTATGTTCTATATAGCTATAAGACAGAGTTTTCACTTTACAACTATGTTCTATATAGCTATAAGACAGAGTTTTCACTTTACAACTATGTTCTATATAGCTATAAGACAGAGTTTTCACTTTACAACTATGTTCTATATAGCTATAAGACAGAGTTTTCACTTTACAACTATGTTCTATATAGCTATAAGACAGAGTTTTCACTTTTACACCTATGTTCTATATAGCTATAAGACAGAGTTTTCACTTTACACCTATGTTCTATATAGCTATAAGACAGAGTTTTCACTTTACACCTATGTTCTATATAGCTATAAGACAGAGTTTTCACTTTACAACTATGTTCTATATAGCTATAAGCCAGAGTTTTCACTTTTATGTTCTATATATGTTTTATATAGCTATAAGCTATAAGACAGAGTTTTCACTTTACACCTATGTTCTATATAGCTATAAGACAGAGTTTTCACTTTACAACTATGTTCTATATAGCTATAAGCCAGAGTTTTCACTTTACAACTATGTTCTATATAGCTATAAGACAGAGTTTTCACTTTACACCTATGTTCTATATAGCTATAAGCCAGAGTTTTCACTTTACACCTATGTTCTATATAGCTATAAGACAGAGTTTTCACTTTACACCTATGTTCTATATAGCTATAAGACAGAGTTTTCACTTTTACACCTATGTTCTATATAGCTATAAGACAGAGTTTTCACTTTACACCTATGTTCTATATAGCTATAAGACAGAGTTTTCACTTTACAACTATGTTCTATATAGCTATAAGACAGAGTTTTCACTTTACACCTATGTTCTATATAGCTATAAGACAGAGTTTTCACTTTTACACCTATGTTCTATATAGCTATAAGACAGAGTTTTCACTTTACACCTATGTTCTATATAGCTATAAGACAGAGTTTTCACTTTACACCTATGTTCTATATAGCTATAAGACAGAGTTTTCACTTTACAACCATGTTCTATATAGCTATAAGACAGAGTTTTCACTTTACACCTATGTTCTATATAGCTATAAGACAGAGTTTTCACTTTACACCTATGTTCTATATAGCTATAAGACAGAGTTTTCACTTTACACCTATGTTCTATATAGCTATAAGACAGAGTTTTCACTTTACACCTATGTTCTATATAGCTATAAGACAGAGTTTTCACTTTACACCTATGTTCTATATAGCTATAAGACAGAGTTTTCACTTTTACACCTATGTTCTATATAGCTATAAGACAGAGTTTTCACTTTACACCTATGTTCTATATAGCTATAAGACAGAGTTTTCACTTTACAACTATGTTCTATATAGCTATAAGACAGAGTTTTCACTTTACACCTATGTTCTATATAGCTATAAGACAGAGTTTTCACTTTACACCTATGTTCTATATAGCTATAAGACAGAGTTTTCACTTTTACAACTATGTTCTATATAGCTATAAGACAGAGTTTTCACTTTTACACCTATGTTCTATATAGCTATAAGCCAGAGTTTTCACTTTACACCTATGTTCTATATAGCTATAAGACAGAGTTTTCACTTTACAACCTATGTTCTATATAGCTATAAGACAGAGTTTTCACTTTACACCTATGTTCTATATAGCTATAAGACAGAGTTTTCACTTTACAACTATGTTCTATATAGCTATAAGCCAGAGTTTTCACTTTTACAACCTATGTTCTATATAGCTATAAGACAGAGTTTTCACTTTACACCTATGTTCTATATAGCTATAAGACAGAGTTTTCACTTTACACCTATGTTCTATATAGCTATAAGACAGAGTTTTCACTTTACACCTATGTTCTATATAGCTATAAGACAGAGTTTTCACTTTACAACTATGTTCTATATAGCTATAAGACAGAGTTTTCACTTTACAACTATGTTCTATATAGCTATAAGACAGAGTTTTCATTTACAACTATGTTCTATATAGCTATAAGACAGAGTTTTCACTTTACACCTATGTTCTATATAGCTATAAGACAGAGTTTTCACTTTACAACTATGTTCTATATAGCTATAAGCCAGAGTTTTCACTTTTTACACCTATGTTCTATATAGCTATAAGACAGAGTTTTCACTTTACAACTATGTTCTATATAGCTATAAGACAGAGTTTTCACTTTACACCTATGTTCTATATAGCTATAAGACAGAGTTTTCACTTTACAACTATGTTCTATATAGCTATAAGACAGAGTTTTCACTTTACACCTATGTTCTATATAGCTATAAGACAGAGTTTTCACTTTACACCTATGTTCTATATAGCTATAAGACAGAGTTTTCACTTTACAACCTATGTTCTATATAGCTATAAGACAGAGTTTTCACTTTACACCTATGTTCTATATAGCTATAAGACAGAGTTTTCACTTTACAACTATGTTCTATATAGCTATAAGACAGAGTTTTCACTTTACAACTATGTTCTATATAGCTATAAGACAGAGTTTTCACTTTACACCTATGTTCTATATAGCTATAAGACAGAGTTTTCACTTTACAACTATGTTCTATATAGCTATAAGACAGAGTTTTCACTTTACACCTATGTTCTATATAGCTATAAGCCAGAGTTTTCACTTTACAACTATGTTCTATATAGCTATAAGACAGAGTTTTCACTTTACAACTATGTTCTATATAGCTATAAGACAGAGTTTTCACTTTACAACTATGTTCTATATAGCTATAAGACAGAGTTTTCACTTTACAACTATGTTCTATATAGCTATAAGACAGAGTTTTCACTTTACAACTATGTTCTATATAGCTATAAGACAGAGTTTTCACTTTACAACTATGTTCTATATAGCTATAAGACAGAGTTTTCACTTTACACCTATGTTCTATATAGCTATAAGACAGAGTTTTCACTTTACAACTATGTTCTATATAGCTATAAGACAGAGTTTTCACTTTACAACCATGTTCTATATAGCTATAAGACAGAGTTTTCACTTTTACAACTATGTTCTATATAGCTATAAGACAGAGTTTTCACTTTACAACTATGTTCTATATAGCTATAAGACAGAGTTTTCACTTTACAACTATGTTCTATATAGCTATAAGACAGTTTTCACTTTACACCTATGTTCTATATAGCTATAAGACAGAGTTTTCACTTTACACCTATGTTTTATATAGCTATAAGACAGAGTTTTCACTTTACACCTATGTTTTATATAGCTATAAGACAGAGTTTTCACTTTACACCTATGTTTTATATAGCTATAAGACAGAGTTTTCACTTTACACCTATGTTTTATATAGCTATAAGACAGAGTTTTCACTTTACACCTATGTTTTATATAGCTATAAGACAGAGTTTTCACTTTACACCTATGTTTTATATAGCTATAAGACAGAGTTTTCACTTTACACCTATGTTTTATATAGCTATAAGACAGAGTTTTCACTTTACACCTATGTTTTATATAGCTATAAGCCAGAGTTTTCACTTTACAACTATGTTTTATATAGCTATAAGACAGAGTTTTCACTTTACAACCTATGTTTTATATAGCTATAAGCCAGAGTTTTCACTTTACAACTATGTTTTATATAGCTATAAGACAGAGTTTTCACTTTACACCTATGTTTTATATAGCTATAAGACAGAGTTTTCACTTTACACCTATGTTCTATATAGCTATAAGCCAGAGTTTTCACACTTTTTACAACTATGTTTTATATAGCTATAAGACAGAGTTTTCACTTTACACCTATGTTCTATATAGCTATAAGACAGAGTTTTCACTTTACAACTATGTTCTATATAGCTATAAGACAGAGTTTTCACTTTACACCTATGTTCTATATAGCTATAAGACAGAGTTTTCACTTTACACCTATGTTCTATATAGCTATAAGACAGAGTTTTCACTTTACAACTATGTTCTATATAGCTATAAGACAGAGTTTTCACTTTTACACCTATGTTCTATATAGCTATAAGACAGAGTTTTCACTTTACAACTATGTTCTATATAGCTATAAGACAGAGTTTTCACTTTACAACTATGTTCTATATAGCTATAAGACAGAGTTTTCACTTTACACCTATGTTCTATATAGCTATAAGACAGAGTTTTCACTTTACACCTATGTTCTATATAGCTATAAGAAGACAGAGTTTTCACTTTACACCTATGTTCTATATAGCTATAAGACAGAGTTTTCACTTTACACCTATGTTCTATATAGCTATAAGACAGAGTTTTCACTTTTACAACTATGTTCTATATAGCTATAAGACAGAGTTTTCACTTTACAACTATGTTCTATATAGCTATAAGACAGAGTTTTCACTTTACAACCTATGTTCTATATAGCTATAAGCCAGAGTTTTCACTTTACACCTATGTTCTATATAGCTATAAGACAGAGTTTTCACTTTACACCTATGTTCTATATAGCTATAAGACAGAGTTTTCACTTTACAACCTATGTTCTATATAGCTATAAGCCAGAGTTTTCACTTTACACCTATGTTCTATATAGCTATAAGACAGAGTTTTCACTTTACAACTATGTTCTATATAGCTATAAGCCAGAGTTTTCACTTTACACCTATGTTCTATATAGCTATAAGACAGAGTTTTCACTTTACAACTATGTTCTATATAGCTATAAGCCAGAGTTTTCACTTTTACACCTATGTTCTATATAGCTATAAGACAGAGTTTTCACTTTACACCTATGTTCTATATAGCTATAAGACAGAGTTTTCACTTTACAACTATGTTCTATATAGCTATAAGACAGAGTTTTCACTTTACACCTATGTTCTATATAGCTATAAGCCAGAGTTTTCACTTTACACCTATGTTCTATATAGCTATAAGACAGAGTTTTCACTTTAAACCTATGTTCTATATAGCTATAAGACAGAGTTTTCACTTTTACACCTGTGTTCTATATAGCTATAAGACAGAGTTTTCACTTTACACCTATGTTCTATATAGCTATAAGACAGAGTTTTCACTTTACACCTATGTTCTATATAGCTATAAGACAGAGTTTTCACTTTACACCTATGTTCTATATAGCTATAAGACAGAGTTTTCACTTTACAACTATGTTCTATATAGCTATAAGACAGAGTTTTCACTTTACAACTATGTTCTATATAGCTATAAGACAGAGTTTTCACTTTACACCTATGTTCTATATAGCTATAAGACAGAGTTTTCTATATGTTCTATATAGCTATAAGACAGAGTTTTCACTTTACACCTATGTTCTATATAGCTATAAGACAGAGTTTTCACTTTACACCTATGTTCTATATAGCTATAAGACAGAGTTTTCACTTTACAACTATGTTCTATATAGCTATAAGACAGAGTTTTCACTTTACAACTATGTTCTATATAGCTATAAGACAGAGTTTTCACTTTTACACCTATGTTCTATATAGCTATAAGACAGAGTTTTCACTTTACAACTATGTTCTATATAGCTATAAGCCAGAGTTTTCACTTTACACCTATGTTCTATATAGCTATAAGACAGAGTTTTCACTTTACACCTATGTTCTATATAGCTATAAGACAGAGTTTTTACTTTACAACTATGTTCTATATAGCTATAAGCCAGAGTTTTCACTTTACACCCTATGTTCTATATAGCTATAAGCCAGAGTTTTCACTTTACACCTATGTTCTATATAGCTATAAGACAGAGTTTTCACTTTTACAACCTATGTTCTATATAGCTATAAGACAGAGTTTTCACTTTACACCTATGTTCTATATAGCTATAAGACAGAGTTTTCACTTTTACAACTATGTTCTATATAGCTATAAGCCAGAGTTTTCACTTTACACCTATGTTCTATATAGCTATAAGACAGAGTTTTCACTTTACAACTATGTTCTATATAGCTATAAGCCAGAGTTTTCACTTTACAACTATGTTCTATATAGCTATAAGCCAGAGTTTTCACTTTACAACTATGTTCTATATAGCTATAAGACAGAGTTTTCACTTTACACCTATGTTTTATATAGCTATAAGACAGAGTTTTCACTTTACACCTATGTTCTATATAGCTATAAGACAGAGTTTTCACTTTACACCTATGTTCTATATAGCTATAAGCCAGAGTTTTCACTTTACAACTATGTTCTATATAGCTATAAGACAGAGTTTTCACTTTACAACTATGTTCTATATAGCTATAAGACAGAGTTTTCACTTTACAACCTATGTTCTATATAGCTATAAGACAGAGTTTTCACTTTTACAACTATGTTCTATATAGCTATAAGACAGAGTTTTCACTTTACACCTATGTTCTATATAGCTATAAGACAGAGTTTTCACTTTACAACTATGTTCTATATAGCTATAAGCCAGAGTTTTCACTTTACACCTATGTTCTATATAGCTATAAGACAGAGTTTTCACTTTACAACTATGTTCTATATAGCTATAAGACAGAGTTTTCACTTTACACCTATGTTCTATATAGCTATAAGACAGAGTTTTCACTTTACAACCTATGTTCTATATAGCTATAAGACAGAGTTTTCACTTTACAACTATGTTCTATATAGCTATAAGACAGAGTTTTCACTTTTACACCTATGTTCTATATATCTATAAGACAGAGTTTTCACTTTACAACTATGTTCTATATAGCTGTAAGCCAGAGTTTTCACTTTACACCTATGTTCTATATAGCTATAAGACAGAGTTTTCACTTTACACCTATGTTCTATATAGCTATAAGACAGAGTTTTCACTTTACAACCATGTTCTATATAGCTATAAGACAGAGTTTTCACTTTTACAACTATGTTCTATATAGCTATAAGACAGAGTTTTCACTTTACAACTATGTTCTATATAGCTATAAGACAGAGTTTTCACTTTACAACTATGTTCTATATAGCTATAAGCCAGAGTTTTCACTTTACAACTATGTTCTATATAGCTATAAGACAGAGTTTTCACTTTACAACCATGTTCTATATAGCTATAAGCCAGAGTTTTCACTTTACAACTATGTTCTATATAGCTATAAGACAGAGTTTTCACTTTACAACTATGTTCTATATAGCTATAAGCCAGAGTTTTCACTTTACACCTATGTTCTATATAGCTATAAGCCAGAGTTTTCACTTTACAACTATGTTCTATATAGCTATAAGACAGAGTTTTCACTTTACACCTATGTTCTATATAGCTATAAGACAGAGTTTTCACTTTACATCTATGTTCTATATAGCTATAAGACAGAGTTTTCACTTTACACCCATGTTTTATGTAGCCATAAGACAGAGTTTTCACTTTACACCTATGTTTTATATCACCATAAGCCAGAGTTTTCACTTTACACCTATGTTCTACACAGCTATAAGCCAGAGTTTTCACTTTACACCTGTGTTCTACACAGATATAAGACAGAGTTTTCACTTTACAACTATGTTCTACACAGCTATAAGCCAGAGTTTTCACTTTACACCTATGTTCTATATAGCTTTAAGACAGAGTTTTCACTTTACACCTGTGTTCTACACAGCTATAAGCCAGAGTTTTCACTTTACAACCTATGTTCTATATAGCTATAAGACAGAGTTTTCACTTTACATTTATGTTCTACACAGCTATAAGTCAGAGTTTTCACTTTACACCTAGATTCTATATAGCTATAAGACAGAGTTTTCACTTTACAACTATGTTCTACACAGCTATAAGCCAGAGTTTTCACTTTACAACTATGTTCTATATAGCTATAAGACAGAGTTTTCACTTTACAACTATGTTCTATATAGCTATAAGACAGAGTTTTCACTTTACAACTATGTTCTATAAAGCTATAAGCCAGAGTTTTCACTTTACAACTATGTTCTATATAGCTATAAGCCAGAGTTTTCACTTTACACCTATGTTCTATATAGCTATAAGACAGAGTTTTCACTTTACACCTATGTTTTATATAGCTATAAGACAGAGTTTTCACTTTTACACCTATGTTTTATATAGCTATAAGACAGAGTTTTCACTTTACACCTATGTTTTATATAGCTATAAGACAGAGTTTTCACTTTACACCTATGTTTTATATAGCTATAAGACAGAGTTTTCACTTTACACCTATGTTTTATATAGCTATAAGAGAGAGTTTTCACTTTACAACTATGTTTTATATAGCTATAAGACAGAGTTTTCACTTTACACCTATGTTTTATATAGCTATAAGCCAGAGTTTTCACTTTACACCTATGTTCTATATAGCTATAAGCCAGAGTTTTCACTTTACAACTATGTTTTATATAGCTATAAGACAGAGTTTTCACTTTACACCTATGTTTTATGTCACCATAAGCCAGAGTTTTCACTTTAGAACTATGTTTTATATAGCTATAAGCCAGAGTTTTGACTTTACACCTATGTTTTATGTCACCATAAGCCAGATTTTTCACTTTACACCTATGTTCTATATAGCTATAAGCCAGAGTTTTCTCTTTACACCTATGTTTTATATAGCTATAAGACAGAGTTTTCACTTTGCACCTATGTTCTATATAGCTATAAGACAGAGTTTTCACTTTACAACTATGTTCTATATAGCTATAAGCCAGAGTTTTCACTTTACACCTATGTTCTATATAGCTATAAGACAGAGTTTTCACTTTACAACTATGTTCTATATAGCTATAAGCCAGAGTTTTCACTTTAAAACTATGTTCTATATAGCTATAAGCCAGAGTTTTCACTTTACACTATGTTCTATATAGCTATATGTCAGAGTTTTCACTTTACACCTATGTTCTATATAGCTATAAGACAGAGTTTTCACTTTACAACTATGTTCTATATAGCTATAAGCCAGAGTTTTCACTTTTACACCTATGTTCTATATAGCTATAAGCCAGAGTTTTCACTTTACACCTATGTTCTATATAGCTATAAGACAGAGTTTTTACTTTACAACTATGTTCTATATAGCTATAAGCCAGAGTTTTCACTTTACACCTATGTTCTATATAGCTATAAGACAGAGTTTTCACTTTACAACTATGTTCTATATAGCTATAAGCCAGAGTTTTCACTTTACACCTATGTTCTATATAGCTATAAGATAGAGTTTTTACTTTACAACTATGTTCTATATAGCTATAAGCCAGAGTTTTCACTTTACACCTATGTTCTATACAGCTATAAGACAGAGTTTTTACTTTACACCTATGTTCTATATAGCTATAAGATAGAGTTTTTACTTTACAACTATGTTCTATATAGCTATAAGCCAGAGTTTTCACTTTACACCTATGTTCTATATAGCTATAAGACAGAGTTTTCACTTTACAACTATGTTCTATATAGCTATAAGCCAGAGTTTTCACTTTACACCTATGTTCTATATAGCTATAAGACAGAGTTTTCACTTTACACCTATGTTCTATATAGCTATAAGACAGAGTTTCACTTTACAACTATGTTCTATATAGCTATAAGCCAGAGTTTTCACTTTAGAACTATGTTCTATATAGCTATAAGACAGAGTTTTCACTTTACAACTATGTTCTATATAGCTATAAGCCAGAGTTTTCACTTTACAACTATGTTCTATATAGCTATAAGCCAGAGTTTTCACTTTACAACTATGTTCTATATAGCTATAAGACAGAGTTTTCACTTTTACAACTATGTTCTATATAGCTATAAGCCAGAGTTTTCACTTTACAACTATGTTCTGTATAGCTATAAGACACAGTTTTCACTTTACAACTATGTTCTACACAGCTATAAGCCAGAGTTTTCACTTTACACCTATGTTCTATATAGCTATAAGCCAGAGTTTTCACTTTACAACTATGTTCTATATAACTATAAGACAGAGTTTTCACTTTACACCTATATTCTATATAGCTATAAGACAAAGTTTTCACTTTACACCTATGTTCTCTATAGCTATAAGACAGAGTTTTCACTTTACACCTATGTTTTATGTCACCATGAGCTAGAGTTTTCACTTTACACCTATGTTTTATGTCACCATAAGCCAGAGTTTTCACTTTACACCTATGTTCTATATAGCTATAAGCCAGAGTTTTCACTTTACACCTATGTTCTACACAGCTATAAGCCAGAGTTTTCACTTTTACACCTATGTTCTACATAGCTATAAGACAGAGTTTTCACTTTACACCTATGTTCTATATAGCTTTAAGACAGAGTTTTCACTTTACACCTGTGTTCTACACAGATATAAGACAGAGTTTTCACTTTACAACTATGTTCTACACAGCTATAAGCCAGAGTTTTCACTTTACACCTATGTTCTATATAGCTTTAAGACAGAGTTTTCACTTTACACCTGTGTTCTACACAGCTATAAGCCAGAGTTTTCACTTTACAACAATGTTCTATATAGCTATAAGACAGAGTTTTCACTTTACACTTAGATTCTACACAGCTATAAGACAGAGTTTTCACTTTACACCTATGTTCTATATAGCTATAAGACAAAGTTTTCACTTTACAACTATGTTCTACACAGCTATAAGCCAGAGTTTTCACTTTACAACTATGTTCTACATAGGTATAAGACAGAGTTTTCACTTTACAACTATGTTCTATATAGCTATAAGACAGAGTTTTCACTTTACAACTATGTTCTATAAAGCTATAAGCCAGAGTTTTCACTTTACAACTATGTTCTATATAGCTTTAAGCCAGAGTTTTCACTTGACACCTATGTTCTATATAGCTATAAGACAGAGTTTTCACTTTACACCTATGTTTTATATAGCTATAAGACAGAGTTTTCACTTTACACCTATGTTTTATATAGCTATAAGACAGAGTTTTCACTTTACACCTATGTTTTATATAGCTATAAGACAGAGTTATCACTTTACACCTATGTTTTATATAGCTATAAGACAGAGTTTTCACTTTACACCTATGTTTTATATAGCTATAAGAGAGAGTTTTCACTTTACAACTATGTTTTATATAGCTATAAGACAGAGTTTTCACTTTACACCTATGTTTTATATAGCTATAAGCCAGAGTTTTCACTTTACACCTATGTTCTATATAGCTATAAGCCAGAGTTTTCACTTTACAAGTATGTTTTATATAGCTATAAGACAGAGTTTTCACTTTACACCTATGTTTTATGTCACCATAAGCCAGAGTTTTCACTTTAGAACTATGTTTTATATAGCTATAAGCCAGAGTTTTGACTTTACACCTATGTTTTATGTCACCATAAGCCAGATTTTTCACTTTACACCTATGTTCTATATAGCTATAAGCCAGAGTTTTCTCTTTACACCTATGTTTTATATAGCTATAAGACAGAGTTTTCACTTTACACCTATGTTCTATATAGCTATAAGACAGAGTTTTTACTTTACAACTATGTTCTATATAGCTATAAGCCAGAGTTTTCACTTTACACCTATGTTCTATATAGCTATAAGACAGAGTTTTCACTTTACAACTATGTTCTATATAGCTATAAGCCAGAGTTTTCACTTTAAAACTATGTTCTATATAGCTATAAGCCAGAGTTTTCACTTTACACTTTGTTCTATATAGCTATATGTCAGAGTTTTCACTTTACACCTATGTTCTATATAGCTATAAGCTTGAGTTTTCACTTTACAACTATGTTCTATATAGCTATAAGCCAGAGTTTTCACTTTACACCTATGTTCTATATAGCTATAAGCCAGAGTTTTCACTTTACACCTATGTTCTATATAGCTATAAGCCAGAGTTTTCACTTTACACCTATGGTGTATATAGCTATAAGACAGAGTTTTCACTTCACAACTATGTTCTATATAGCTATAAGCCAGAGTTTTCACTTTACACCTATGTTCTATATAGCTATAAGATAGAGTTTTTACTTTACAACTATGTTCTATATAGCTATAAGCCAGAGTTTTCACTTTACACCTATGTTCTATATATCTATAAGACAGAGTTTTCACTTTACAACTATGTTCTATATAGCTATAAGAGAGTTTTCACTTTACAACTATGTTCTATATAGCTATAAGCCAGAGTTTTTACTTTACACCTATGTTCTATATAGCTATAAGACAGAGTTTTCACTTTACACCTATGTTCTATATAGCTATAAGACAGAGTTTCACTTTACAACTATGTTCTATATAGCTATAAGCCAGAGTTTTCACTTTAGAACTATGTTCTATATAGCTATAAGCCAGAGTTTTCACTTTACAACTATGTTCTATATAGCTATAAGCCAGAGTTTTCACTTTACAACTATGTTCTATATAGCTATAAGCCAGAGTTTTCACTTTACAACTATGTTCTATATAGCTATAAGACAGAGTTTTCACTTTACAACTATGTTCTACACAGCTATAAGCCAGAGTTTTCACTTTACAACTATGTTCTATATAGCTATAAGCCAGAGTTTTCACTTTACACCTATGTTCTATATAGCTATAAGACAGAGTTTTTACTTTACAACTATGTTCTATATAGCTATAAGCCAGAGTTTTCACTTTACACCTATGGTGTATATAGCTATAAGACAGAGTTTTCACTTCACAACTATGTTCTATATAGCTATAAGCCAGAGTTTTCACTTTACACCTATGTTCTATATAGCTATAAGATAGAGTTTTTACTTTACAACTATGTTCTATATATCTATAAGACAGAGTTTTCACTTTACAACTATGTTTTATATAGCTATAAGACAGAGTTTTCACTTTACACCTATGTTTTATATAGCTATAATACAGAGTTTTCACTTTACACCTATGTTTTATATAGCTATAAGACAGAGTTATCACTTTACACCTATGTTTTATATAGCTATAAGACAGAGTTTTCACTTTACACCTATGTTTTATATAGCTATAAGAGAGAGTTTTCACTTTACAACTATGTTTTATATAGCTATAAGACAGAGTTTTCACTTTACACCTATGTTTTATATAGCTATAAGCCAGAGTTTTCACTTTACACCTATGTTCTATATAGCTATAAGCCAGAGTTTTCACTTTACAAGTATGTTTTATATAGCTATAAGACAGAGTTTTCACTTTACACCTATGTTTTATGTCACCATAAGCCAGAGTTTTCACTTTAGAACTATGTTTTATATAGCTATAAGCCAGAGTTTTGACTTTACACCTATGTTTTATGTCACCATAAGCCAGATTTTTCACTTTACACCTATGTTTTATGTCACCATAAGCCAGAGTTTTCACTTTACATCTATGTTCTATATAGCTATAAGCCAGAGTTTTCTCTTTACATTTATGTTCTATATATCTATAAGACAGAGTTTTCACTTTACAACTATGTTCTATATAGCTGTAAGCCAGAGTTTTTACTTTACAACTATGTTCTATATAGCTATAAGCCAGAGTTTTCACTTTACACCTATGTTCTATATAGCTATAAGACAGAGTTTACACTTTACACCTATGTTCTATATAGCTATAAGACAGAGTTTCACTTTACAACTATTTTCTATATAGCTATAAGCCAGAGTTTCACTTTAGAACTATGTTCTATATAGCTATAAGCCAGAGTTTTCACTTTACAACTATGTTCTATATAGCTATAAGCCAGAGTTTTCACTTTACAACTATGTTCTATATAGCTATAAGACACAGTTTTCACTTTACAACTATGTTCTACACAGCTATAAGCCAGAGTTTTCACTTTACACCTATGTTCTATATAGCTATAAGACAGAGTTTTCACTTTACATCTATGTTCTACACAGCTATAAGCCAGAGTTTTCACTTTACACCTATGTTCTACACAGCTATAAGCCAGAGGTTTCACTTTACACCTATGTTCTATATAGCTATAAGCCAGAGTTTTCACTTTACACCTATGTTCTATATAGCTATAAGACAGAGTTTTTACTTTACAACTATGTTCTATATAGCTATAAGCCAGAGTTTTCACTTTACACCTATGTTCTATATAGCTATAAGACAGAGTTTTCACTTTAAAACTATGTTCTATATAGCTATAAGCCAGAGTTTTCACTTTACACTTTGTTCTATATAGCTATAAGCCAGAGTTTTCACTTTACAACTATTTTCTATATAGCTATAAGACAGAGTTTTCATCTCAAATCATATCATTTTATTAAAATAACTTGATCAGACAAATCGTAATAAGAAAGGCGATCAGATACAGTTACGTTAACCTTTAACCCCCGTCTTTATTAGCTTTCTGCTATATATGTATAGTAAAATAACATAATCTCTTGTGAGTCTTCAGATACAATAATAACATTTAATTAAATACTTTATTAGATCCAATATTATGTAAACTACTTTTTTTCTGTGAGGCCGTTCAGGTCGGCCAATTACAGGTAGATCATCTCTGTACCGCCAGGTGTCAGTAAATAACTTCACTACAGTTGGGCCACGTGATACAATTAATTACGAAAAGAGGGTGAATAAAGTTCGTAGTTGAGGAAAACGTGGCAAGTACTTGACCTAAAATACTTCATACAACAGAAAAGATAAAAGAAAAGGACACCTTTATTAGAAATCGGAGCCGATATGACTAACATTCAACTAATGATTTGTGTTATAACGTGTTCAACAGCATTCACGAGCCGTTTTAGCAGACGGTAACGAATATTTTCGAGAGGTTACACGCGCTAACTTATATAGCTCAGAGTTCTAAAAGGAGTGGTATGTAAACATGTATTACTTGGACTATCCACGGTTAAGAATCGCTATAGAAGTCAGAAATTAAACTGCATTTAGGTAATCACCATCTTTTCTGTCTATCTATACTTATCTGTCAGTGTCAGAGTATTTCTTTATTTGCTCCATTTGTTCTTCGTCTATCTGTTTATCCGAGAGCATAATTTACCGAATCAATCGTTGTTTTATAAACTGTTTATTCTTTGTTATTTCTTATCCATATTTCATGAAAAGAAAAATAAATTCGCGGTAACAAAGATGAGAGATAAACTGTTAAAACAACAAGTTTTCTCGTAGTCACTTATGGGTTAATTTTAATACATGTGACTAAACTTAGAATGGCTGTATAACCTTCACAAATATCTGTCTAAACTGAAACGTTCCATATTCAGCAACGCTTTAAAATATCATTTATGTTAGTTTTATGAGTTTCATTCGAACGTCTTGTTGTAAGAAACGTTGGTTTATAACAGAAAGCGTTGGTTTATAACAGATAAGATGCAATGAGAAAACAAGAGTGACGTATCGAAAAGTGAAGAACCGTAAATATCATGAAAACATGTAATAAGATACTTGTCGCTTATCAAAAAGTCGATACCCGTATATAGAATCCATACATTTAACGTATTAAAAAGTCGATAACCGTATATAGAATCCATACATTTAACGTATTAAAAAGTCGATAACCGTATATAGAATTCATACTTTAAAGATAACCCTCGTATAAAATAGTCGATAACCGTAAATAGAATCTAAACATTTAACGTATAAAAGAGTCGATAACCGTAAATAGAATCTAAACATTTAACGTATAAAAAAGTTGATAACCGTATATAGGATCTATACATTTAACGTACAGAAAGTCGATATCCGTATATAGAATCTATACAGTTAACGTATAAAAAAGTTAACATTCTCATTTTTAAGATTATTTAAATATTTTTGAGTGCGCGCGCGTGTGTGTGTTTTCTGATAGGAAAGCTACGTTGGGCTATCTGCTGTGCCCACCATGGGGACGCGACACCTGATCTTATCATATTAAATTCGACAGGGACATTTCGTAAAATGGGTATAAGTACCTGATTTCAGCTCCATCTGGTGACGAATGAGTACATTTACAATATAATTTCTTTGTAAATCCTATACTCACATATAATCTCAGAATAAAACAATAACTATTATTCATAATTGTTCGTGTATTGCTTGAACAATAAGGAGATTAAGGTGCAATGTGAGGGTCACGGGTTCGAATCGCCATTCCAGCATCTTTTCAGCCTTTAAAGTGTTATAATCTTTTGGTCAATCCCACTTTTCTTTGGTAAAAGAGTATCCCAAGAGATGGCGGTGGGTGGTGACGACTAGCTGCCTTCTCTCTAGTCTATCACTGCAAAATTAGGGACAAAATAATGAAACAAAAATATATATATATTTACTGAAGTCGTATAACTTTTTTACATACCACTAGGTGGTGAATACACGGGTTAAGAATTAAAATCTTTGAGCAATAAACGAAGGTCAAGCGTGTTAAGGCGTTCGACTCGTAATCCGAGGATCGCGGGTTCGAATCCAAGTCGCACCAAACACGCTCGCCCTTTCAGCAGTGGGGGAGTTATAATGTGACGTCAATCCCACTTTTCTTTGGTAAAAGAGTATCCCAAGAGATGGCGGTGGGTGGTGACGACTAGCTGCCTTCTCTCTAGTCTATCACTGCAAAATTAGAGACGGCTAGCGCAGATAACCCTCGTGTAACTTTGCACGAAATTCAAAAACAAGCATTTTGATCTTTAATCATCTGTATTTGTCTGGAAACGAGGTTATTGTGAAATACCTCCAGAGTTTAGGAAAACCAAAAACCGTATTTAATTATTTCAAGATAATTAAAACCGTTAAAACAGAACTGAAGAAAATACAGATTGAGTTAATTTAAACTGGTGGCGAATCAACTCGGTGAGAGCTGCGTTATTTATCCCGTTTTTATTAAACATTTATTGTCCAGGATGTTTTTTTCAATCCACCTGCACTTGATGGTTTCCATAGTTTCCCATGCACTCAGTGGTTTCCATAGTTTCCCGTGCATTTGATGGTTTCCATAGTTTCCTGTGCACCTGATGATTTCCATAGTTTCCTGTGCACTTGATGGTTTCCATAGTTTCCTGTGTACTTGATGGTTTCCATAGTTTCCTGTGCACTCAGTGGTTTCCATAGTTTCCAGTGCACTTGATGGTTTCCATAGTTTCCCGTGCACTCAGTGGTTTCCATAGTTTCCTGTGCACCTGATGGTTTCCATAGTTTCCTGTGCACTTGATGGTTTCCATAGTTTCCAGTGCACTTGATGGTTTCCATAGTTTCCCGTGCACTCAGTGGTTTCCATAGTTTCCTGTGCACTCAGTGGTTTCCATAGTTTCCTGTGCACCTGATGGTTTCCATAGTTTCCTGTGCACTTGATGGTTTCCATAGTTTCCCGTGCATTCAGTGGTTTCCATAGTTTCCTGTGCACTCAGTGGTTTCCATAGTTTCCTGTGCACCTGATGGTTTCCATAGTTTCCAGTGCACTTGATGGTTTCCATAGTTTCCAGTGCACTTGATGGTTTCCATAGTTTCCCGTGCACTCAGTGGTTTCCATAGTTTCCTGTGCACTCAGTGGTTTCCATAGTTTCCTGTGCACTTGATGGTTTCCATAATTTCCTGTGCACTCAGTGGTTTCCATTGTTTTCTGTTTTTCCATGACTTTTAGTCTGATTTTCTTGAATGTCAAATCCTGTAACAATAAGCAAACCAACGATGACAATTACTGTTCTCTCCTGATGCGTAAAAAAAATACTTTGTTAACAATTGCAACACATGATTTCACTGTCTTGACATTTTTACATTTATTACTGTTTTTACAGTAATTCGTACCCGGCTGAAACAGCGGTAAGTCTACGAAGTTACAACGCTAAAATCAGGGGTTCGATTCCTCTCAGTGGACACAGCAGATAGCCCGATGTAGCTTTGCTATAAGAAAACACATACAAGACGGTAATTCCTGTACCATGAATCCGAAAATATTATCCATTTTTCTATATCACGTGCAGATTTTTCCCAAACGAAATACGTATAAAAGTTGTTGTTTTTGAATTTCTCTCAAAGCTACTCGAGGGCAAAGCTGCACAATGTGGCTGTGCTCAACCCCAGGTATCGAGCCCTTAACTTTAGGAGTATAAGTCTTCAAACGTATCTCCGAGCTACCGTAGTACAGACTACATAGAAGTCACGTTATGTCTGCACGAAAAACACAGTTTTGACTTATATACTTTAATATTTACTTGGTAACAAAACATAGCGATAAACTAATGTATTTTATTATTTTGTTTATAGCTATATAAATATACTAGATGTATACTTCACATGCGATAATGTAATTAATTATATTATAATATAGTACTATGAGCTAACGAAAAATCATATTTATACCAATAGTGGTATGCAGTAACAATATAAATTATATTTGTAATACTAAAGGTGAAGGTCGATGATACTGGATGATATTTATATTTATAGAGGTATAAACTAATGATATAAGGTTATATTTGTACTAATGCTCCCCTCACTGATTTAGGAATAAGTCTGAAGGCATACAACGTTAAAAATAGGGTTTCGATACCTGTAGTGGGAAGATCACAAACAGTCAATTGGGTAGCTTTGTTTGTTTGTGTTGAATTTCGCGCAAAGCTACACGAGGGCTATCTGCGCTAGCCGACCCTAATTTAGCAGTGTAAGACTAGAGGGAAGGCAGCTAGTCATCACCACCCACCGCCAACTCTTGGACTACTCTTTTACCAACGAATAGTGGGATTGACCATAACATTATAACGACCCCACGGCTGAAAGGGCAAGCTAGTTTGGTGTGACAGGGATTCGAACGCGGGACTCTCAGATTATTAATCGAGTGTCTTAACCCACCTGGTCAGCCCTGACCAAAGGTTAATGAAACTGAAATAAATATGATTATCACTATCAAATTACATCTCTTTCTTGCATGGGTATTGGTGTTTATATACCCAGGAGGGTCAGGTTTCGTTAACCTCTTCCTCCTCAAAATAAATGTTCCTAAACACACATCTTGTTTGAATTTTGCGCAAATTCTACTCGAGGTCTGTCTGCGCTAGCCGTCTATAATTTAACAGCGATATAGAGTAGAAGTTAGGCAGCTGTCAACATTACCCACATCCAACGAAGGGTGAGATTGACCCTCACATTATAACGCCCCCACGGCTGAAAGGGCGTTATAATGTTTGGTGTGACATCGATTCGAACCCGGGACTCTCAGATTACGAATCGAGTGCTTTAACCACCTGGCGATGACGGGCTTTCTGAAGTTTGTCTTTTTTTACTTTGAAAATAATTAAATGTGAAGTAACAGTAGTTAAAATTTAATACTGAGAAAATTCAATGATTTCTGTAGATTTATGAAGATAAGTCATACGTTTGCGTTTATCTGTCCGGAGCGTTTCTCGCAAATTTCTCCATCAAACGCTGCAAATCTCATATCGTTAGAAAAGCCTTTGCCCAAACTCTCCGGATTGCACACTGTTTTGTTTTGTTTTTTTCATTCAGCATCCCTTTAACTGTTTTTTGCTCAGTCAAACTTTTTAATGCAAAGATAATGCTATAGACAGGCATTATGTAGTTGTTATCACGTTAAGACTGGTTTCGATTTAAACTCTAGTTTTTATATTTTCAAAGTATTTAACAAAAACAACACTTAATCCGCGTTTAATTTCCTTAAAAAATGAACATTACGCTAAATTACTATGGCCTTTCTCAGCTTAGTTATATCGAAAATACACCGGCGCAATTCATTCAAAACCATTTGCTTATTACTTTGTGAACACGCATCCAGATCTTTCTGCATACTCAGCTAAGTTTGCTTTCATTACAACTTTACGTTCACTTTACTTTCCAATAACTTAGCTTCAAACATCTTTAAGCTACTTTTTTCTTAAATGCAGATTTTATTGTCTTAAAACTGTGTCCGACACTGACCACTCATAACTGGTTCATACTCTGTACATCACTATAAATGCCATTTCTATATTTTATTCTTCACGTTACGTGTAGTTTTATTAAATAAAGTTAAGTAAACGTTAATTCGTTTTCTGACCACGTTTTGTTTTTCAAACAGACCAGAATTATTGATCTAACACATAATACCTGCAAAAAAGCGTAGCTTACATGGCGTGCAGGAAAAGGACAGAATAAGGAAAATTCAAGCCAAGGGCATGAATACTGTTACAGATGTTTTTCGGGTCTCGACTCGTATTTACTATTTATTTCCTTTGACCGTGACAATATTTTTCCGTTGAAATAACTTTTACTGCTAGTCTGCATATCTTTGAGAATGTAATGCGTTGTGAAATATTTATTCAGAACTTTGTTTTGTTCTTTTGAATTTCGTGCAAAACTACACAAGGGCTATCTGCGCTAGCCATCCCTAATTTAGCAGAGTAAGGCTAGAGGGAAAGCAGCTAGTCCTCACTACCCACCTACGACTCTTGGGCTACTCTTTTTACCAACGAATAATGGAATTTACCGTCACATTATAACGTCCCCACGGCTGGATGGTCGAATATGTTTGGTGTGACGGGGATTCGAACCCGCGGATTACGAGTGGAGTGCCTTACCCATCCGGTCAAGCAGGGCTTTCTGAAGTTTGTCTTTTTGACTAATTAAGTCTTCGAAGGCACACTTGTTTGACCTTTAAACTCCACTGTAAAAAGTGTTACTACTGAAACTGGGTTTCAAGTTTTTATTCTGGCGTTCCATTTATTCTCTTCATAACTTAAACAAGACAAATTATTTTCAGCTCTAGATTCTATGATTTCGAGCCATTTTAAATAACCACGCGAAGCAAAAATAAAATATGTGTTCGAAGTACTTTAAAAAAATTGTTCTTACTGTTGTCACAAACTATCTGTTTAGGTTCAATAAAACCCGTGACTATCGAGTTCTTAAGAAAGACTTTATAAAAACAAAATGGCAGAGAAGTCGTTAGTGCATGAGCTATTACTCTTTGAGAGTGGTCGGTCTGGGCTCCTCTCCAATATTGTAAACCGCTGCGGGAAAAGTCTAAAACCCCTCACGTCTCTCAGTAAGAAAACCGTTAAACAGATCGTTAGCTTTTTAAGACTGCTCTGAGCGACTACTTGTTGTAAAGAGCGGTCAAACGAATGGCACTCGATGTAATAATCATGTAATGATGTTCATTTGATTCGGGCTATGAAAGATCGTAATCAACTTACCCCAGACACAACTTTTGGACGTTTCTCTGCTTAAAACCGCGTTGTCAGAGGTCATTACAAACATGTAATTATGCATCTAATAAACCTTCTAGCAGCAAAGAATCGACACAATGATCACCCCTTTGTCATAACAATATATCGATTAATTCATTAGGGACAGTTGTGCTCAGATAACAATTGTATAGGATTAGTTTATTCAGTTCTTCGACTCTAAAACATCTAGCCATCTTGGTGGTCAACTTACGAATTAGAAAACTCATGGCTCATGTCCCCTTATTTAAAATGCGCTAGCAACTTTGGGGTCTTATCGAGAAGAGTAACAGTCATCTCCTTCTGTTCTGTTATAAAAAGAAAAGCCCAATATACGGCTGTATTCTGTTCACTAGTTGCTCTTTTGTCTAGTCTATAGGCTCAGAATTAGGGACAGTGACACGAAGATAGCCTTTCTTGGTTTTCTTGGATATAGCATTTCTGTCCATTGCTATCATCGTGTTCTGACGACAAATTATACCATAAACATTACTCAAAATAACGACGTAAAACTCGTATCCTCATCTATCAAATGTTATTGAATACTTGAAAAAAATTCATTTTTTTCATTTCAGTTCTTGTATTTTGTAATATATCAGTTTACGTATTTTATTAAAAGTATTCGTGCATAGAGATACAACCGATTGTTTAGAATCCACTATCGTAATTTATTTTGTAGCACGATATGATATCTGCACTTCGTCCACCGCGGGAATCGAATCCTGGTGTTTAGGTTTGTAATTTATTTGAAAGACGTATTTGGTTTATTTTTTATTTCAGCGAACAGTTTGTTTCAAAATCGATAAATGGTGCAGAATACTTTACAAAATGAACCCAGTCCTCGGTCCTCACTAAAATGGTTTTCCGCATTTTTCAGTAGTGTAACTACAAATACAGAGTATTACACCGGTTTCTAACCTACAGATATATATTTATATCCTATCTACATACTCCATAGGCCTAGAATGGCAGGATGGTTAGGACACTCGAATCGCAATCTGCGGGTCACGGGTTCGAATCCTGTCACTAAACATTCTCGCACTTTCAATCAAGTGTTATTATAATATGATGGATTTGTTGGTAAATAACAGTTTAAGAGTTAAATGGCTAGCAGTCTTTCTTCACATATGAGGGACAGCTAGCGCAGGTGGTCCCCAAGTAAGATTACACGAAATTAGAAAACAAGGAAAGAAACTGTTACGATCATAGCTCACGCCATCTATTAACATTCCCTATTACACCAGATATACTCGTACTTTTAGCTGTGGGGGCGTTATAATGTGCTGGTAGATTCTACTATTCGTTGGTAAAAACAGTAGCCCAAGAGTTGGCGGTGGGTGTTGACGACTAGCCGCCTTCAGTAACCGAAATAAAAGAGACTGCATTATTGTTTTTCTCTGGATTTATCTAAATGTTCGATATGACTAATAATTTGTTTATTACAGTTCAGGTATAATGATGTAACGTAAAGTGTTTTCATAAACAACGTTATTATGGTGACCAACTGACTAGCACATCCATATCTGAAGTAACTCAGCACTCCTAGTAAATTATGAACTAAACGTCTGTTCAAAAGCTTGAGAGTTGCCTTACCAATGTCAGGGTAGGTCCTGTGTTTTCTAAGCATGAAATTATGGATTTCAAACTTTGAACTGAAATACCTTATAGAAAAGGTTTGTTTGTTGGTAACCACAACATTACACAACTGATATTCTGTGCTGAAGAACCACATGTATGGAAATCCGGTTTTTCGTAATGATGATGAAAAAAATGTGATGTTTGAGGCGAGGATTCCTTGAGAGACAATGAATTATCAATATGTAAATAAATTAGGTAATAAACTGTAATAATCGATATTATTTTCATTCTTTATTCGTTTTATTTAGAAGAATAAGAATTTATTATTCTTAAAAAACATTAATCGTTAAAAACTAGTTCTCTTGTTGAGTATCAGCACCAAGACTGTGCTTTCTTATATTTAAGTTCTCGGTTCTGTGTGATTTCAGTGTGTAGTGTTTTCAATCGGTAGTGATTTCAGTGTGTAGTGGTTTCAGAGTGTATTATATAGATTGTTGATTGAGACACTTATTATTTCATGAACAAATTCTGAATTCGAACGTACGAGTGTGTGTGTTTAATTATAGCAAAGCCACATCGGGCTATCTGTTAAGCCCACCAAGTGGAATTGACCCCTGATTTTAGCGTTGTAAATCCGTAGACTTACCGCTGTACTAGAGGGAAGGGGGGTTCGAACGTTTGATTTAAACTCAGGAACGTCTCCAAAACATGTTTTATTCTCCCCTGCAGCACAGCGTGGTATGGTAAAGAAAATGGTTTTACAGGGGTTTTATAAAAGACACTTTTTTTTTCTTTTTTTTTTCCTAGTTGTCAAAGAATATGAAATGAAACTGAATGCACATCTCTCTTTTAGCCAACACACCTTTCCATTATATTTACAAGGTTCTACATATAAATCGACTGAGAAGTACGCATATATATCACGATAATTATATATAATAGAAAAACGAACACTCAAAACAGGTTCAAGACTGCTTACAGTCCGTGTACTGTGAATGCAGAAGGATGTTCTTATAAACCCTGGTTTTTGAAATGATAGGCTTAGTAAAATCGACTTTCATCTACTACTCAAACATTTGGAACGTCCGTTGTAATTATGAACAGACCCGAAGATGGAAAAGTAATATTCAAATTACTATTTCACTGTCAGTTGTTTCTTATGAAACTAAATCAAAGCACAGTTAGATTATTAACATTAACATATTACGTAAAAGCGTACGATGGTTTAACTGCAAAAAACATTTAAATAACTATTAAAGATACACTGATTTAAACTTTAATAATTTTGTTAAAACGACCTGGTTCAATCTTATGAAACAAAGTTATGTTGTTATTATTTTAGGTCAGAGTTGGTTTTGTCTTAACATTACATTAATTACACTGTCTATTGCTCCATGTTCTCTCAGTGCCGAAAATATAAAACGTTTTTATTGTTCGAATTGTGGTACTGCTGTATATCAGTGTCATACATTGTGGTACTGCTGTATATCAGTGTCATACATTGTGGTACTGCTGTATATCAGTGTCATACATTGAGGTACTGCTGTATATCAGTGTCATACATTGCGGTACTGCTGTATATCAGTGTCATACATTGCGGTACTGCTGTATATCAGTGTCATACATTGCGGTACTGCTGTATATCAGTGTCATACATTGCGGTACTGCTGTATATCAGTGTCATACATTCTTTGTTTCAAAGTAGTTTCAAAATTCTTAGAAACATACATGAATGTGTGGGTATTTTTATAGCCTAAAAGTTAACTGCTAATATCATACATAAACCTTATATCTACTATACGTGGTAGTATTCATTTTAAATCTTCTATCTACTATACCTGGTAGTATTCATTCTAAATCTTCTATCTACTATATCTGATAGTATTCATTCTAAATCTTCTATCTACTATACCTGATAGTATTCATTTTAAATCTTCTATCTACTATAACTGATAGTATTCATTCTAAATCTTCTATCTACTATACCTGATAGTATTCATTTTAAATCTTCTATCTACTATAACTGATAGTATTCATTCTAAATCTTCTATGTACTATACCTGATAGTATCCATTCTAAATCTTCTATGTACTATACCTGATAGTATTCATTCTAAATCTTCTATCTACTATACCTGATAATATTCATTCTAAATCTTCTATGTACTATACCTGATAGTATTCATTCTAAATCTTCTATCTACTATACCTGATAGTATTCTTTCTAAATCTTCTATCTACTATACCTGATAGTATTCATTTTAAATCTTCTATCTACTATACCTGATAGTATTCATTCTAAATCTTCTATCTACTATACCTGATAGTATTCATTCTAAATCATCTATGTACGATACCTGATAGTATTCATTTATGATCTTTTATCTACTATACCTCAAAGTATTCATTCTAAATCTTCTATGTACTATACCTGATAGTATTCTTTCTAAATCTTCTATCTACTATACCTGATAGTATTCATTTTAAATCTTCTATCTACTATACCTGATAGTATTCATTCTAAATCATCTATGTACGATACCTGATAGTATTCATTCTAAATCTTCTATCTACTATACCTGATAGTATTCATTCTAAATCTTCTATCTACTATAACTGATAGTATTCATTCTAAATCTTCTATCTACTATACCTGATAGTATTCATTCTAAATCTTCTATCTACTATACCTGATAGTATTCATTCTAAATCATCTATGTACGATACCTGATAGTATTCATTTATGATCTTTTATCTACTATACCTCAAAGTATTCATTCTAAATCTTCTATCTACTATAACTGATAGTATTCATTCTAAATCTTCTATCTACTATACCTGGTAGTATTCATTCTAAATCTTCTATGTACTATACCTGGTAGTATCCATTCTAAATCTTCTATGTGCTATACCTGATAGTATTCATTCTAAATCTTCTATGTACTATACCTGATAGTATTCTTTCTAAATCTTCTATCTACTATACCTGATAGTATTCATTTTAAATCTTCTATCTACTATACCTGATAGTATTCATTTTAAATCTTCTATCTACTATACCTGATAGTATTCATTCTAAATCATCTATGTACGATACCTGATAGTATTCATTTATGATCTTTTATCTACTATACCTCAAAGTATTCATTCTAAATCTTCTATCTACTATAACTGATAGTATTCTTTCTAAATCTTCTATCTACTATACCTGATAGTATTCATTTTAAATCTTCTATCTACTATACCTGATAGTATTCATTCTAAATCTTCTATCTACTATACCTGATAGTATTCATTCTAAATCATCTAGGTACGATACCTGATAGTATTCATTCTAAATCTTCTATCTACTATACCTGATAGTATTCATTCTAAATCTTCTATCTACTATAACTGATAGTATTCATTCTAAATCTTCTATCTACTATACCTGATAGTATTCATTCTAAATCTTCTATCTACTATAACTGATAGTATTCATTCTAAATCTTCTATCTACTATACCTGATAGTATTCATTCTAAATCTTCTATCTACTATACCTGATAGTATTCATTCTAAATCATCTATGTACGATACCTGATAGTATTCATTTATGATCTTTTATCTACTATACCTCAAAGTATTCATTCTAAATCTTCTATCTACTATAACTGATAGTATTCATTCTAAATCTTCTATCTACTATACCTGGTAGTATTCATTCTAAATCTTCTATGTACTATACCTGGTAGTATCCATTCTAAATCTTCTATGTACTTTATACCTGATGGTATTCATTCTAAATCTTCTATGTACTATACCTGATAGTATTCTTTCTAAATCTTCTATCTACTATACCTGATGGTATTCATTTTAAATCTTCTATCTACTATACCTGATAGGTATTCATTCTAAATCTTCTATCTACTATACCTGATAGTATTCATTCTAAATCATCTATGTACGATACCTGATAGTATTCATTTATGATCTTTTATCTACTATACCTCAAAGTATTCATTCTAAATCTCCTATCTACTATAACTGATAGTATTCATTCTAAATCTTCTATGTACTATACCTGATAGTATTCTTTCTAAACCTTCTATCTACTATACCTGATAGTATTCATTTTAAATCTTCTATCTACTATACCTGATAGTATTCATTCTAAATCTTCTATCTACTATACCTGATAGTATTCATTCTAAATCATCTATGTACGATACCTGATAGTATTCATTTATGATCTTTTATCTATTATACCTCAAAGTATTCATTCTAAATCTTCTATCTACTATACCTGATAGTATTCATTTTAAATCTTCTATCTACTATAACTGATAGTATTCATTCTAAATCTTCTATCTACTATAACTGATAGTATTCATTCTAAATCTTCTATCTACTATACCTGGTAGTATTCATTCTAAATCTTCTATCTACTATACCTGATAGTATTCATTCTAAATCTTCTATCTACTATACTTGATAGTATTCATTCTAAATCATCTATGTACTATACCTGGTAGTTTTCATTCTAAATCTTCTGTCTACTGTACCAAGTAGCATACATTTATGATTTATATCTGCTATTTCTGGTAGTATTCATTCTAAATACTCTATCTAATATACTTGATAGTATTCATTTATGATTTCTATCATCTATACCTAGTAGCATACATTTATGATTTCTATCTACTACACCTGGTAATATTCATTCTAAATATTCTATCTACTATACCTGATAGTATTCTTTCTAAGTATTCTATCTGCTATACCTGGTAGCATACATTTATGATTTCTATCTACTATACCTGGTAGTATTCATTTATGATTTCTATCTACTATACCTGGTAGCATACATTTATGATTTCTATCTACTATACCTGGTAGCATACATTTATGATTTCTATCTACTATAACTGATAGTATTCATGCTAAATCTTCTATGTACTATACCTGGTAGTATCCATTCTAAATCTTCTATGTACTATACCTGATAGTATTCATTTATGATTTCTATCTACTATACCTGGTAGCATATATTTATGATTTCTATCTACTATACCTGGTAGTATTCATTTATGATTTCTATCTACTATACCTGGTAGCATACATTTATGATTTCTATCTACTATACCTGGTAGCATACATTTATGATTTCTATCTACTATAACTGATAGTATTCATGCTAAATCTTCTATGTACTATACCTGGTAGTATCCATTCTAAATCTTCTATCTACTATACCTGGTAGTATTCATTTATGATTTCTATCTACTATACCTGGTAGCATACATTTATGATTTCTATCTGCTATACCTGGTAGCATACATTTATGATTTCTATCTACTATAACTGATAGTATTCATGCTAAATCTTCTATGTACTATACCTGGTAGTATTCATTTATGATTTCTATCTACTATACCTGGTAGCATACATTTATGATTTCTATCTACTATACCTGGTAGCATACATTTATGATTTCTATCTACTATAACTGATAGTATTCATGCTAAATCTTCTATGTACTATACCTGGTAGTATCCATTCTAAATCTTCTATCTACTATACCTGGTAGTATTCATTTATGATTTCTATCTACTATACCTGGTAGCATACATTTATGATTTCTATCTACTATACCTGGTAGCATACATTTATGATTTCTATCTACTATAACTGATAGTATTCATTCTAAATCTTCTATGTACTATACCTGATAGTATTCATTTATGATTTCTATCTACTATACCTGGTAGCATATATTTATGATTTCTATCTACTATACCTGGTAGTATTCATTTATGATTTCTATCTACTATACCTGGTAGCATATATTTATGGTTTCTATCTACTATACCTAGTCGCATACATTTATAAGATTTATGTCACAATAAGATCCCTCAAAACAAAAACCTCTTAATGGGTCAGCTGTAGGTACGAAGACTTATAATACTAGAGGCGTGGTTCGAATCCTCGCAGTGGACAGAATGCAGAGGGTCGATTATACAGCTAAGCACTAGTAAAAAACAAAATGAAGAGTATGGCTGGTATCTCATACTTAAATGTTTGTCTAAATTTTTTGTTTCTTGCTTTTAACGGAATGTCAAGAATCCATGTATTGTATTCTATGTTGAGATAAATCTGAGGGTTGCGGATTCGAATCTCCGTCACATCAAACATGCTTGCCCTTTCAGCCATGGGAGCGTTATAATGTCACTGTCAATCCCACTATTCGTTGGCAAAAGAGTAGCCCAAGAGTTAGTGGTAAGTGATGATGACTAGCTACCTTCCCTCTAGTCTTACACTGCTAAATTAGGGACGGTTAGCGCAGATAGCCTTCATGTAGCTGTGCATGGAATTCAAAACGAACAAACAAAGAAACATTGAGATAAATAAAGGTTCCCAAAGCGAGATCCGTTTATTTCAAAGCGTCGTTGTAGATTATCGATAATCAATTAATTATTATTTATTCGAACTGAAACTCAATTTGAAAACTTCATTGTTTTAAACTAAATAGGATGACTTTTAACCTGACGACCTTACTTTAAATTTGATGTGAGACGTTTTACTATTGTTCAAGGAACCAGATAAGATTTCGGACAAGAAAAACAATTATTTTTCATAGCTGATTATCTCGGGTTTAATTATTTTCGGCTAAACAGGTCAGTCTCTCCAGTGAGCGTGTAAACATCAAACATCTAAAACTGTAATAAGTTAATGTACACACATCTGAGTAAACTGTATATTGAATTTAGTTCAACAATGTGCCACAAGATGTAGTTTTCGTATGTGACCTTTATAAGTCAAATACATCAATCACCCAATTAACGAGCACGGTTGTGTGCCTTTGTTTGTTTCTTACATCAGTATATGGTTATATCAAGCGGACAGACAGCACGCGGAATAAGTTGGTACCGCCCGTTGCACGCTCTCGTTATGTGTTCCCAGATGTTGAGTAGGTGATTTCGCGCAGGTCGTATAAAATTAACAGCTTGGTTACATTCAACAGCCAGAAAAGGCCGCCAGTGATAATGTTATGGTAATTACACGCCACGCATAAAGCATTGAGATATTAAACGTCGTCACGTGGCCACGTGCACAATCCATCATCTTGCACGCGGTTGGCCACAGATGGCAGGAGCTCAGCCGTTGGATGCTGAGATAACTACTTTGAGTCAACCTTCATTCACAAGTAGAACCACTTGCTGTGGTAGGTAGAGTGATCTAAGTCCTTCAAGTAATATCACTTCAAACTCTCAAGTTTAGTTTTTCTACCTACCTCTCTATTGTCTGTCATTCATTCTGTCTTTCTCTTTGTCAACATCTCTTTCGTTGGCTACTTATTTTCTCTCTCTTTCCTCTACTTTTCTTAAACTAACAATTTTCCTATAATTATTCTGCCTCCATGGGGTAACTAATTCTTAGCGTGCCGGGGTTGCAAGATCCAAGGTCCAAGTCTCGCTTTGCATTAAACACATCGTGTGCTTTCAACCGTTAGTAACTATAAGAGTCAATGCTGCTATTCTATTAAAAGTAGCCGTTCAAGTGGAGGCTACAACTGACCGGTCGTCCTCCTTTTGGCTGAAATTTCTAAATTAGATACAACTGAGCTTGAATTCTGACCTCGCAGCTTGCACGTGTTGCCGCATCCGATTGAATATACAGCATGACAGAACTGTTCTTATATTCCTACTTTTGTTATTCCACCATTCAAATCTCTTTGTCATCTCACTTCCATTAAAGAGCCCCCAGTGACATAAAGGTATGTCTGTGGACTTACAACGCTAAAAATTGGGTTTCGATACTCGTGTTGAGCAGAGAACAGATAGTCCATTGTGTAGGTTTATGTCCTTAACTTCAAACAAGCAAACAAATCCCAGTTAAGATACGTTATGTATTTCGGTTACTGATTTCCTCTACGTCATATATTTTTCATTATTATCCATTCGTACTTTTCTACATCAATCTACCACTAATTTCTCCCTAACATGTTTACTAGTTTACTCTTCCGTCTGGCTAGGTTTTGTCTGGGTTACTCTCTTTATTCTTCTGGAGATACCTTCACTAAACGCTAATGCCCTTATCTGGCTGAATGAAAAATTAACTGATTCAAAATGGCATGCACAAGACATGTATAATTAATTTGCCTAAAATAACATTCAAGAGTTATAAACAACCACCACAGTAATGAAAATTGCATTCACAAGTTGTATATAACCAACAAACGCAGTCAAAATGTCATTCACGAAATACATAACCTGAACTAAAATAGTAGTTCATAATAGGGATCGCAAGGAATTACAGAAAACCTTAATTGGATGTTCGGTCACCCAGCACCTTAACCAGTAAAGATTCAGTTCATACAACACTTCTAAACCTTTGCACCTAAGGTTGTATAAGTATCAAAATGCACATAAAACCACGAAAGAACCTTTATAGCTAATACCTCTACGACCTTCGCAGTACCTTAACCCTTTACAGAATACTAAATGAGGTACTGTAAAGGTCGTAGAGGTATTGAAATGTCCATTTGTTTCTTCTAGGTTTTACATAAGCTAATAATTAACATTAGTGTAAACAATGTTATCATTACCCCTAGAAGTTACCTTTCTTACAAATATTGTGTTGTTCCTTTAAAAAGCTTAAGAACTGGATTAAAGAGGAATTACTAGCCAATAAGATGAACATTATATGACTGTAACATGTACATAGTCAATGCTTTGTATACTGTACAATTGTTGTTTTTAGGGAGCCAACCTCTGTATTGTATATGAAGTGAATAAATAAAAAAAACAAAACAGTATACATAATATTAAATTTTATTACACACATTCCTACGACAATTACTTTAAAAAATTTTACACGTAGGTTAAAAAAACTGATTTTTTTTACTGGGAAAATTTTATGCTTGTAAAGTGGGGGTTGTGTCTTAGTACAGACATATATTTGGCCATTGCTATGCGTTACATACAGATAATTTGGTTGCAGAGAAGCTATAGTTGTTCACTATACTTCCAAACAAATCTCAATGACAATCTACAGCTGCGGTTTAACATTTTTCATTTTGAACTAATTCGATCAAACAGTCAACAGTTACAGTAAATCATCATGAGCCGTAACAGATAGCTGTCAATATTCATTTATTTTAGGCTTGTATTTACTGTTTCACCTTGTACTTAAGCTTTTTAATAGGAACAACACAATATTTGTATAAAAAACAACTAACTTTAAGGGTTAATAATAAAATCATTTGCTCCAGAACTATGACGTTTTCAACTTATGAAATATGTATATAAGAATCAAAGAGACTTTTCAATACTTCCACGACCTTCTCAGTAACTTAGAGACTTTTCAATACTTCCACGACCTTCTCAGTAACTTAGAGACTTTTCAATACTTCCACGACCTTCTCAGTAACTTAGAGACTTTTCAATACTTCCACAACCTTCTCAGTAACTAAGAGACTTTTCAATACTTCCACGACCTTCTCAGTAACTTAGAGACTTTTCAATACTTCCACGACCTTCTCAGTAACTTAGAGACTTTTCAATACTTCCACGACATTCTCAGTAACTAAGAGACCTTTCAATACTTCCACGACCTTCTCAGTAACTTAGAGACTTTTCAATACTTCCACAACCTTCTCAGTAACTTAGAGACTTTTCAATACTTCCACGACCTTCTCAGTAACTTAGAGACTTTTCAATACTTCCACAACCTTCTCAGTAACTTAGAGACTTTTCAATACTTCCACAACCTTCTCAGTAACTTAGAGACTTTTCAATACTTCCACGACCTTCTCAGTAACTTAGAGACTTTTCAATACTTCCACGACCTTCTCAGTAACTTACACTTTTCAATACTACCACGACCTTCTCAGTAACTTAGAGACTTTTCAATACTTCCACAACCTTCTCAGTAACTTAGAGACTTTTCAATACTTCCACGACCTTCTCAGTAACTTACACTTTTCAATACTACCACGACCTTCTCAGTAACTTAGAGACTTTTCAATACTTCCACAACCTTCTCAGTAACTTAGAGACTTTTCAATACTTCCACGACCTTCTCAGTAACTTAGAGACTTGTCAATACTTCCACGACCTTCTCAGTAACTTAGAGACTTGTCAATACTTCCACGACCTTCTCAGTAACTTATTTAGTATTTTACAAAAGGTTTAGGTACAACATATCAAGTTATTTTTGTTGTAGCCTGGCAAGAGAATCAGGAAAATAATAATTACAAACTTGCTGTTTTGAACGGACTTTCTTTCGCTTGTAAGCCTAACGTGAGTGCTTTGTTCGCAGTTGTAATATGTGTAGAGCCTTAGCAGTCAATAGTAAAGATTTCAAAGTGTTATTTGAACTGAATCCTTACTGTAAAGTAGATTTTTGTCGGAACGTTCTATTAGTTTTTTACAATTCCTTACAATCTCTGTTATGAACTACTATCGTAATTCAGGGTGCATGGTATTGGTATTTTTAACCTGAGACAATACCTATAAACCGAGTTTAGTTATATATATATGTAGTATGGGTACTTTTAACCTGAGACAATACCTATAAACCGAGTTTAGTTATATATATATGTAGTATGGGTACTTTTAACCTGAGACAATACCTATAAACCGAGCTTAGTTATATATATATGTAGTATGGGTACTTTTAACCTGAGACAATACCTATAAACCGATTTTAGTTATATATATATGTAGTATGGGTACTTTTAACCTGAGACAATACCTATAAACCGAGTTTAGTTATATATATATGTAGTATGGGTATTTTAACCTGAGACAATACCTATAAACCGAGCTTAGTTATATATATATGTAGTATGGGTACTTTTAACCTGAGACAATACCTATAAACCGATTTTAGTTATATATATATGTAGTATGGGTATTTTTAACCTGAGACAATACCTATAAACCGAGCTTAGTTATATATACATGTAGTATGGGTACTTTTAACCTGAGACAATACCTATAAACCGAGTTTAGTTATATATATATGTAGTATGGGTACTTTTAACCTGAGACAATACCTATAAACCGAGTTTAGTTATATATATATGTAGTATGGGTACTTTTAACCTGAGACAATACCTATAAACCGAGTTTAGTTATATATATATGTAGTATGGGTACTTTTAACCTGAGACAATACCTATAAACCGACTTTAGTTATATATATATGTAGTATGGGTACTTTTAACCTGAGACAATACCTATAAACCGACTTTAGTTATATATATATGTAGTATGGGTACTTTTAACCTGAGACAATACCTATAAACCGAGCTTAGTTATATATACATGTAGTATGGGTACTTTTAACCTGAGACAATACCTATAAACCGAGTTTAGTTATATATACATGTAGTATGGGTACTTTTAACCTGAGACAATACCTATAAACCGATTTTAGTTATATATATATGTAGTATGGGTATTTTTAACCTGAGACAATACCTATAAACCGAGCTTAGTTATATATACATGTAGTATGGGTACTTTTAACCTGAGACAATACCTATAAACCGAGTTTAGTTATATATATATGTAGTATGGGTACTTTTAACCTGAGACAATACCTATAAACCGAGTTTAGTTATATATATATGTAGTATGGGTACTTTTAACCTGAGACAATACCTATAAACCGAGTTTAGTTATATATATATGTAGTATGGGTACTTTTAACCTGAGACAATACCTATAAACCGACTTTAGTTATATATATATGTAGTATGGGTACTTTTAACCTGAGACAATACCTATAAACCGACTTTAGTTATATATATATGTAGTATGGGTACTTTTAACCTGAGACAATACCTATAAACCGAGCTTAGTTATATATACATGTAGTATGGGTACTTTTAACCTGAGACAATACCTATAAACCGAGTTTAGTTATATATACATGTAGTATGGGTACTTTTAACCTGAGACAATACCTATAAACCGAGTTTAGTTATATATATATGTAGTATGGGTACTTTTAACCTGAGACAATACCTATAAACCGAGCTTAGTTATATATACATGTAGTATGGGTACTTTTAACCTGAGACAATACCTATAAACCGACTTTAGTTATATATACATGTAGTATGGGTACTTTTAACCTGAGACAATACCTATAAACCGAGTTTAGTTATATATACATGTAGTATGGGTACTTTTAACCTGAGACAATACCTATAAACCGACTTTAGTTATATATACATGTAGTATGGGTACTTTTAACCTGAGACAATACCTATAAACCGAGCTTAGTTATATATATATGTAGTATGGGTACTTTTAACCTGAGACAATACCTATAAACCGAGTTTAGTTATATATATATGTAGTATGGGTACTTTTAACCTGAGACAATACCTATAAACCGACTTTAGTTATATATATATGTAGTATGGGTACTTTTAACCTGAGACAATACCTATAAACCGAGCTTAGTTATATATATATGTAGTATGGGTACTTTTAACCTGAGACAATACCTATAAACCGAGCTTAGTTATATATATATGTAGTATGGGTACTTTTAACCTGAGACAATACCTATAAACCGAGTTTAGTTATATATATATGTAGTATGGGTACTTTTAACCTGAGACAATACCTATAAACCGATTTTAGTCCTATAAATCATATTGCTGTTTTTAACCTCAGATTACAAATGTAAATTGCTTTTAGATCTATACATAGTATTGATATTTTTAACCTGAGGCTACCCCTATGGATCTATTTTATTTCTATATATAGTATTGATACTTTTAACCCTAAACTATATGAGTAAACCGCTTTCACTTCTGCATAAAGTATTGATATTTTAACCTAAAACTACACCTGTAAACCGATTTTAGTTCCATATATAGTATTGGTAACCTAAACCTCAATCTTCACGTATAAACCACTTTCAGTTCTGTATATATAAAGTATTGGAATGTTCAACTTGAGCGACACTCGACTGGGTTCGAGTACAGCCTCCCATAACTTGTAAGTTCTAGAAATCAGTTAGCAGTACTTACTGCCACGGGAGATTTGGCAAACTTATTAAACCGCATAACAAGATTGATTGACGCTATGTAACTGACACAAAGCGTGTTCAGGGCTCGGATTTTGTATCTCTTCCATTCTCCACCAAACCATTCAGCCATGATCGACTTGATATCAGTGCATGTTTTCCAAGGAATATTTGAAGACATTTAACAAATAACAAGTCTTAAAAGAACTTTATGCGAGGCCTAAACACATTGTGTTTTTATTCTGTGCCATAGAAAGACATATAGTAAAAAGCGAGGGTCATATACAGTTCTGTATTTCATCAATTGGCCCAATAATAACGTTACATTTTCAGGGGCACCGTATTCATTTTAAACATTGTCAGTCTGCGTATGATTGAATTATGCAAAAGGGGGTTAACAATAATAAATATTTATATTTATTGTAAAGTTACATAGGAAATTTGTTTGTAATTAAGCACGAAGCTACACAATGGACTATCTGTGCTCTGTCAACCTCAGGGATCGAAACTCTGTTTCTAGCGTTAGAAATCCAGACATACTGCTGTGCCACTGGAGAAGCACTTAGGAACTATGCTATATTCCCTAGTTTTGGACTACTGACTGGATGAGGAAACAGCCAGCCACCAGCACCCTACTTTCCACACTAAGGAATTGCCTGTTACTTTTCTAACTCACTCACAGCTTTAACATAGAAGGAATATTTTGTGGTATTTGAACCCGGTTTGCCAGATCCGAAATCCAAAATTCTACTGGAGTGCCAATCCGTGCCTCTAGTAATAAGATTAATAATTATACGTATATTTAAAACAAACAGAAATGAAACAAAACAGACGACATAAGTTGATGCTCACTAAACTCAGAATATCTTAACCTGCTTAACTCCCAGGTTTCCCATTTGGGCATGTATTTTAAAATACTAGAGATACCCTTGCATATATGCGCATGTTCGGAGATGAACTTGTATATTTAGTAGAATCGTGATCTAACGTAAAGCGAACCTTAATGCGTTGAACTTAAAAGACGACTGGTTGACTTGGTAGGAGAGAAATTAACGAAAAGGATGAATCTTCCAGATCATTTTACGTACAAATGTATTGAGAAACATTTTACGAAATTTATTAGAGACTTCGTTTGTTTGTTGTAATTCGCGCAAAGACTATTGACTTTAGCTGTTCCGAATTTAGAAGCGGTAAACTACAGTGAAAACGGGTAGTTAGTATTACCCACCGCCAACTCTTGGGCCACATTTTACCAAAAAAAATGGGAGTGACCGTCACGTTTAACGCTTCCACGACTGAAAGGGGGAATATGGTCGATAACGGGACACAAACCCGTGCCTTTCGGATAGACAGTCAAGAGTTCGAGCTAATAGTCCTAGCTAAGTCCGTAGCTAACATATAACTCGTCTAGTTAAAGTCTTGACTAGCGCAGAATAAATAATTATCTGATATAAAATAAACTTGAATGAAACCCTAAACATCAGAGGCTATTTCTGATAAATAAGAAAATATATTTTGTTTTCAGAACGGGAGCTTATTCAAGGTAGTTTTCTTTAATTCTAATGATCATCTGACATTAAAAACACTGCATTGCAATTGGCTTTAACAAAATCAAATAAAAATAGAAAAGAAAACCTTATTAGGTGAGTTATAACTACACATATCTCCACCATATTGAAAACAATCACTTATCTCGATATAGTATTGTTGATCAATGTAAAGTTTTGTTTTTCTAGATCTATATACATCTAGAAAATGTGTTTTTGAATTTCGCGCAAACCTACTTGAGGGCTATCTGCGCTAGCCGTCCCTAATTTAGCAGTGTAAGGCTAGAGGAAAGGCAGTTAGTCATCACTATCCACTGCTAACTCTTGAGCTACTATTTTACCAACAAATAGTGAGATTGACCGTCACATTATAACGCCCCCACGGCTGAAAGGGCGAGAATGTTTGGTACAACTGGGATTCGAACCCGCGATCCTAGGATTACGAGTCGAACGTCTTACAACGCTGGGCCTTGCCGGGCCCAAAATGTGTACTTTATATATATATATATATAGTTAACTGAATAAAACATAAGGGGTCGTTAAGAAAGTTATTAAAACATGACCCAGGATCAAAAATTAACCCAGTGAGTTATACGGCTAATTGGAAGCAGAGGTTTAGCTACACCATAAAACAAATATGTTTAACGACTAGAACGCATCGACTCATTTCTGACGTAAGTAAAACTATCCAAAGTTCAGAACCGATATATACTAATAATCCGTTCCTGCTTGCGATTTCAAAGATAGGTAGAAAACTTAGTTATCCCTGATACGTTATCGAAACAACTGATAAGTTGAATCTGCTCAACAAAGTCAGATTTGTTGTGCATGCGGGCTGCTATAGAAGCAGCCTAAACCCCATAAATCCAATCCTCTTACCAGGAGGCTGTTAAAACTATCAGAGCCAATTAGTAACGGACTGTGTAAATATAGGTACAAGCTCTCTCATATCCATAGGTAAATACGCTTATCCCGTACCGAGTGTAGATGTCATGCCTAATTAACCATCTGGCCACATGGTGGCACTGTTTATTTTACTATAAATCATTTTCTGTAACGTGACAGATATAGCTTCGAGGCCGTTGTTAGAACAAGGAATCTTTAAAAATATTCGTATTTTTTAAAAATAAATCATATAATGAATAATGGCCTAAGTTTTTTTCTTACCACGTCAACGCCGTTAATTCATTTTATAGAACAACAATTCCCAGTGTGCATTGCTTCAAGCCAGTGCAATACCATCACTTTCCACGCATTGAGATAAACAAAACTGTTGTTTTTTTTTCAGACAATTTGTATAACTATTATTAAAGAAATACGTTAAAGTTTTAACCATCGATGATGATATAAAGAACAATAAAAAATTAATACGGACTAAGACGGCGATGTGAAAAATAAAATGGTGGCAGAATTTTTAAGCTTATGTAATCATTCACGGTAAACTGAAATGTTACTGCGCTGGTACGTTTCATACGAACAGTAAGGTATGTTAATAGGCAAACAATCTAGTTTCGTAACAGAAGGTTAGCACACCTGAGAAAACACTCCTATTTTGGAGTTATTTTACGAAGGCTAGTTTATTCTATGTCGTGTAGTTCCCTTTAACACTACAGCATCGAATCAAAGCAGTGTTTTAAAACTAGTACTCTAACGTAATTACATTCAATTAGACTGAGTTTTTGAGGGTTTTTTCTTTATTGTATTTCGCGCAAAGTTACTCAAGGGCTATCTGCGCCAGCTGTTTCTAAGTCAGAAGTGAAAGATTAGTGGGAATGCAGGTTGTCAATACCAACCCATCGCCAACTCATTGGTTACTTTTTTACCAACGAAAACTGGAATTGATCATTACCGTTGGCTGAAAGGGTGAGCATGTTCGACGGCTGGATTCAAACTCTAGACTCCTACACTTACAGATCGAGAGCTCTAACTATTAAGTCACGCCAGGATAATTTAAATGTAAGTCTGTATCAGGCTATCTGCTGTGTCCAACAAGGGGAATCAAACCCCTGATTTTAGCGTTGTAAGTCCGAAAACTTACCGCTGTCATAGTGAGGTACAAAGTAAAGTCTAATTAACTATGGGAAACCTTAGGTGGTTCTGCAGTAGGTTTGAGGGTTCACACCGCTAAAAACTGGGTTCCGATACTCGTTGTGGGGCACAGCATAGATAGCCCATTGTGTAGCTTTGCGGTTAATAACAAAGAAACAAAAACTTTGGAAAGGTTTTAGTTTAGTAACTTTATGGAAGAATACCTGTCAGTTGATATAAAAGTTGTAGTCTAAGCCTATTTTAAACAGGAATTGATGAAGGGGCAGAACTTCTCCTGAGATTCCATGTCTGTCTTTCTGGTCATGTGTTATCTCAAATACTGGTTCCCAAACTGCGGTCAACGAAAAATTCTGAAAGGACATCGACGTTGTTTGTAATAAATCACAAAGCTACACAAAGGGTCATCTGTGCTCTGCTCACCACAGGCATCGAAACCCAGTTTTTAGCGTTGTAAGTGCGTAGACATGCCGCTAGGGAGCAGCTTAACACGGAATTTTATAAATTACCATAAATGTGCAAAACTAGTTACGGTCAAACACGTTATATTAAATGATTCTGGAGTTTCGCCACGTCGTTGAAGTTCATACTGCCATGGCCTGTCATACTCTACCTGACGATCGTGCATCTTGAAAAAGTTCTAAAGTGTAGCTTTCATTATATAAAACTCTACCAAAAGGATTTGGTGTTCAAATCACATCACTTTGTCTTGCTTGATTTCCATAATTCATTTAATGTTCGAGGATAATGGTTTTCAAGCATCCACTTCAAAAGTCTGATCACACAGAAATCCAAAGCTGCTGCCTCTGGCTACTTGAAAGATACATCCTCCTATGGAATATCACGACCAATATTCATTTATTTCTCCAGTTACTTCTGGTTTGTAACAATTGAACAAGAGATATGACCAAAAGCTCTATCTTGGTGAGTCCATACCATGTTGGTCTCGTTTCCAACGGAGATCCTTCTTGATTATGTTGTGTACTTCTTACCTCGTAGATACTTGCGTTCCTGGATTCTATTCTGTTACAAAATTTTGCTTATCACTGCTGGAACACGACTTAGTGCACGTCTCTTTATGAATGGTCTTGATTCCCAAATTGATCCACACTCTAGTAGAATTTCGAACGAGAAATATCCCCAACTTGAAAATTCCAAGTTCCCAGATCTGAACACATTATTAACTTGAGTGTACAAACATTTTTGCGTTAGAAAGGAGCTGTTGCATACTTTCCCACAAACGATCAATTTGTTTGGCACCACACTTCCTATTAAACGCCGACAAATAATGTCCAAATATAGTTCTGATGCATTCCTTTTTACCGTGAATTTAAAGTGGTTGCGATTATCATTTCAGTTCCTGATTTGCACAATAAAAATCGTTTTAATATAACGAGGGCAATCGAACCTTTGATTTTAGGGTTGTAAATCCATGAACCTACCGCTGTACCAGCGGGGAACTAGTATAACATACTAAACCCTGTACAAAACATTGTTTAGTTTGGTTTGTTTTGAATTTCGTGCAAAGCTACTCGAGGGCTATCTGAGTTAGCAGAACCTAATTTAACAGCGTAAGATTCGAGAGAAGGCAGCTAGTCATCACCACTCACCGCCAACTTTTGGGCTACTCTTTTACTAAAGAATAGTGGGATTGACCGTCACATTATAACGCCCCAAAACATGTTTGGTGTGACGGGGATTCAAACCCGCGACACTCAGATTATGAGTCGAGTGCCTTAACCACCTGGCCATGCCGGGCAACAAAACATTATTTGTATTTGCTTAGTTTTGTGTTTTTTCCTCAAAGAAGCAATTGCAGAGAACGTAAGGTAACGCAGTGTGACTGCTCATTAAACATTTATAATAAATTATTGTGTGAGGGGCCTCAGACAGGGTCTTAGAAACCGGAGCTAAATATTTTAGGAGACCTTTCTAAGACAAATAAATTAATTTTGAAATTCGCATATTAATTATTTTACTCTCCGTGAGTTTAAATATCTCACTTATGACTAAGATGTATGAAATACAAATTAAATATTGCTGGAATGATAAAATAGAAATAGAAATGAAACTGATGAACATTGTCCACCTAGTGACAAAAAGTATAAATGTTTCTTTGTTCTTTAAATAAACATCTTTTACACGAGTTAAGTTAGTTATTCACACATTCAGTATTTAACCGAATTAAACTCGTAAAATGTATAAATCCTTTAACTGTCACGAACCATGGTTTGGTTTGGTTTGAATTTAGCCCAAAGCTACACGAGGGCTATCTACGCTAGCAGGCCCTAATTTAACAGTGTAAGGTTAGAGAGAAGGCAGCTAGTCATCACCTCCCACCGCTCTAGGGTTACTCTTTTATCAATGAATAGTAGGATTGACCGTCACATTATAACGCTCCCACGGCTGAAAAGGCAATCTCGCTACCCTCGAACTACGAGTCGAGTGCCTTAACCACCTGGCCATGCCGGGCCCATGAACCATGATAACAGCTCACAATAGGGATCGTACACGTATTTCCTCAAAACTCTAATAGAATCGAGGAAAACGACCTTAAAAAACAGAGTTATTTCTGAAAACAACATTCAACCCTACTTTTCAATAGTTAAGAACATCCAAACATTGACAGTAAGCAAAATAATCAGCCAGTTTCGCTGTAGACTTGTGAAACAAGAATGATGATATCATGAACAAATGAGCAAATCCTGATTTTATCTACAAAAGTGAAATCACTTATTTTGTGTTGGAGATTTGTGGCCCTTTAAAGGTTGATTATTTTTCATTGAAAGTTAATTTACGTGGTTATAAGTACATAATCGCTGTGATATTCTTATAAGCAGCAGCCTTTGTTCTCGACGAGTGTTAAACGCGTGTTTACACGAAACCTCAGGCAGAAAGTCTTTAAAAGACACAAAACTTCATTTAAAGCAATGTTTTAGACATGTTTGTTTTATTTAAAAAGGATGTATGTCTACTGGTGAAATGTTATACGTAGTTAATGGATATTATATCTTACTCTAGACATATAATTGCCCATAGCTGAGAATTAGCTGTGTTAACATACAAGGTAATTTAAAAACTTGAGAATTTAAAAACTATAAACAGGAATTTTAAAATAATTAAAGCAAACAATACTTGATATCTATTTCTAACAGTTTGCTCAAGCAACAAATCCCTGTTCTTATTTCTCTATACTGATATATACTGTAATACGGAACCGCACAGGAGTTTTACATAAACTAACAAATCACTTATAAACTTAATTCGACCTATTTAATTTTGTCGTGCTGCGAAATGTTTTAAGTTCTTAACTTTTCACCATCAAAAATTATAGTGTCTTCCCAGCGCGCGCATTAGTTGGAAACTAAAAGTCGTGCATTTTCCAACGCATTACTTGAAAACCGTTAGATGTCATTACTCGAGTCGCTATTGTTCATCGTTACTCGAGTTTGCTGTCTCAGCAAGTTTTTAACAGCGAACGATAATCATAGTAGATTCTTTCTACTGTTTCTTATATTTAGCTGAAACAGTGAGCGCGTATTAAGTATTTATTACCACTGCATATACTACTATTTCATGCATTATTATTGCTATTTTTAAAATTTGGTATTAAGGTAACAGTTGTAGATGTTGGCGACTTATGCAATTTTGCTGTTGTTTGTTTTGCATACATTATTTGTGTCGTTCTAGCAGAGACTTGTGCACAGCAGACTGTTGAAGAATATACATATGTGTCATTTAGACCTAACAAAGTTACTGAGTCTGTTTACATTACATTAATCTGTGTTGTTCTTAGGAGAAACATTCCGTTCTGATGACATTGTTTTGTTGCTGCTCATTATTTGTTACATTACACTGTGACGTTGAAGGAAGCCTGTCATTAAATATGTGATGATGTAATCTTTGTTTTTAAAAGGGACCTTTAAGAACAACTTTACATTTTTTATTGTAGTTCTATACCAATACATGTGTTTATTGTACATTTGTTCTTTATTTTTTAATAAACTCAGTGTGATGTTGGGTGGGAAAAAAGCCAATGTAGCAGTAAACTGTCATAAAACATGTAATATTCAACAGAATGAACATGCATGTATGTTACTTAAAATTTATTATCCATAAATGGATATAAACAAGAACTTAAGGAACAACATTATAATAAATTGTTAATTTAAAAAAGGAAGAATAGGGACCATAACAAAAAGTGCAGAGACAAGCTAAATCAAAATACAAAGATTATATTTTCAAGTCTCCAACTAGGGACTCTTAAAGAAGTAAACAAACAAAGCTGGAAACAGTGTCTACATTATTTTCTCAAGTTAGAAATTCCTAAAAGTACTCTATACCCGAAACCACAGCGATGAAATCCTAAATTTAGGCTTAATGCTCAGACACTGAGATAGTCCAGAGCATAAAAGTTCTATTATTTTGATATTTTTCCAGAAGCTAAGAATATAATAGCTTCTTGAAATACTTCAAATAAGACGCTGCTTCCGTGAAGATATTTTTAACCATTAGCGTTTCTTCCTGCATTTCGGAAATAAACGAAATGTCATGTCACCTTAACCAGAGGTAAACCACGTTAAGCAACAGTCCGAATGAGAAATATTTTACAGTCAACTTATATTTGTCTAAAATGTTACTTTATATTCGAACATAGCAGATGTACCATACCCACATTCAACTTTTATCTCGCTGCACTGCAGATCTTTAGGGGTTTTTCATCGTTTCATAAAAAACAATTCCCTGAAGTCCATGTATTTTTCTGATGTAGATGTACATCATCGGATATATCTAGAAGAACTGAAAATAATATCTCAAGGGTGAGCACGTGCGTTCACCCTCGTGAATAGGGAGACTGCCTACCACTCACGTTTTTAAATACCGATTTAAGTTTGGAGACAATATTCTCATGAATTTGGAGACAATAATCTCATGAGATTGGAAACAATAATTTCATGAGTTTGGAGACAATAATCTCATAAGTTGGGAGACAATAATCTTATGAGTTTGGAGACAATAATCTTATGAGTTTGGAGACAATAATTTCATGAGTTTGGAGACAATAATCTCATAAGTTGGAAGACAATAATCTTATGAGTTTGGAGACAATAATTTCATGAGTTTGGAGACAATAATCTCATAAGTTGGAAGACAATAATCTTATGTGTTTGGAGACAATAATCTTATAAGTTGGGAGACAATAATCTTATGAGTTTGGAGATAATAATCTCATGTGTTTGGAGACAATAATCTTATGAGTTTGGAGACAATAATCTTATGAGTTTGGAGACAATAATCTTATGAGTTTGGAGACAATAATCTCATGAGTTTGGAGACAATAATCTTATGAGTTTGGAGACAATAATCTTATGAGTTTGGAGACAATAATCTCATGAGTTTGGAGACAATAATCTCATTCATCTTGTTGTCAATTTATTTTTCTTTTCTTTTTTTTCTGTCTTCTGGAGTCGAATTTTTAAAAGTTTTCTTCCACCCTAATGTTTAAAAGTTTTCTTCCACCCTAATGTTTAAAAGTTTTCTTCCACCCTAATGTTTAAAAGTTTTCTTCCACCCTAATGTTTGTCGAGCAAACCGTCCATCACGCTTGATCAAAAACAAACATAAACCTCTTTGTGTTTTATAGAATCCCGTACGCTTTCATTCAACTCCAAATGAACCTCCCCCCCTCAACGGTCTTATTTAACATTGTTGTTTAATCCCCATTTTTATAGCTTGGTCTTCCTCGTTGGGATCGGATTATTTTTTTAAGGGGATTGAAGTGAAAGGGATTAGTGGCGACTTTCAAATACGTTGTACGAAAATAAAACTGCGTTAATCTAATTCAGAAATAGGCTTTAGAATTACGTTATAACTGATACCTTACAGCAGCAACAGTAAACCACAGGACCACATTGTAGTGGATATCCTACATTGGCAATAGTAAACCACAGAACCACGTTGTAGTGGATATCCTACATTGACAATAGTATACCACAGAAGCACGTTGTAGTGGATATCCTACATTGACAATAGTAAATCACAGAACCACGTTGTAGTGGATATCCTACATTGACAATAGTAAACCACAGAACCACGTTGTAGTGGATATCCTACATTGACAATAGTAAACCACAGAACCACGTTGTAGTGGATATCCTACATTGACAATAGTAAACCACAGAACCACGCTGTAGTGGATATCCTACATTGACAATAGTAAACCACAGAACCACGTTGTAGTGGATATCCTACAGCTGTAATAGTAAACCACAGAACCACGCTGTAGTGGATATCCTACATTGACAATAGTAAACCACAGAACCACGTTGTAGTGGATATCCTACATTGACAATAGTAAACCACAGAACCACGTTGTAGTGGATATCCTACAGCTGTAATAGTAAACCACAGAACCACGCTGTAGTGGATATCCTACATTGACAACAGTAAACCACAGGACCATGTTGTAGTGGATATCCTACATTGACAATAGTAAACCACAGAACCACGTTGTAGTGGATATCCTACAGCTGTAATAGTAAACCACAGAACCACGTTGTAGTGGATATCCTACATTGACAATAGTAAACCACAGAACCACGTTGTAGTGGATATCCTACATTGACAATAGTAAACCACAGAACCACGTTGTAGTGGATATCCTACATTGACAATAGTAAACCACAGAACCACGTTGTAGTAGATATCCTACATTGACAATAGTAAACCACAGAACCACGTTGTAGTGGATATCCTACATTGACAATAGTAAACCACATAACCACGTTGTAGTGGATATCCTACATTGACAATAGTAAACCACAGAACCACGTTGTAGTGGATATCCTACAACTGTAATAGTAAACCACAGAACCACGCTGTAGTGGATATCCTACATTGACAATAGTAAACCACAGAACCACGCTGTAGTGGATATCCTACATTGACAATAGTAAACCACAGAACCACGCTGTAGTGGATATCCTACATTGACAATAGTAAACCACAGAACCACGTTGTAGTGGATATCCTACATTGACAATAGTAAACCACAGAACCACGTTGTAGTGGATATCCTACAACTGTAATAGTAAACCACAGAACCACGCTGTAGTGGATATCCTACATTGACAATAGTAAACCACAGAACCACGCTGTAGTGGATATCCTACATTGACAATAGTAAACCACAGAACCACGCTGTAGTGGATATCCTACATTGACAATAGTAAACCACAGAACCACGTTGTAGTGGATATCCTACAACTGTAATAGTAAAACACAGGACCATGTTGTAATAATACAAGTACTATGTTGTAGTGTTTCGAATCAATTGAAAATAACATATTATTTAATATCAGGTTAATAAAGTTTACTCTTTAGTAGTTATCAAAGAAACATCAAATATTATTACACACAATAAACTATCTGCGCTCTGCCGTCGTGGGTATCGAAACCCTATTTTTAGAGTCGTGAGCCTGCAGATTAATGAGAGACAATAATAAAAGAAACTTAAAGTTTTGCTTGTTTTTCACGAGAATTAGGCCTCATCTAACTCGTCTGCAGCTGTTCAGTTTAGACTGATTGGATTTTTCTTTTTTTAGTATTGAAGTTCAAATATCTCCATTTGCCGATCAGAAAAAAAAACAAAAACAGACCGCGCTCCTGTTATATGTTAATATATCCACTCAAGATCACCGGAAGTGACGTCTACGGATTATACTTGAAGAGCTGAATTTCAATACTTCCACTTCCTTCCAATTTTTCGAGGCCTAACGACTTGTCGCCTTTTTCTCCACGATCTTGAAAATGTCTCGTGAAGCCGGACTCCGCAGGCAGGTGTGGGGAGAAATCCTCTCTTGTTACAAGACACGAATAAAGTAATTACTCGGTTCGCTGGACACTTTTTAACAATGAAGGCGTCGAGTCGAGCTTACTAAACATGCTAAACCTAACAGGCAATTCGGACCACAAAAAGCTGCCCCCTCTCCAATGTCCTCGTTTATCAGCAGCAAATAACATGTCGACGCCCTTGAAAAATAGTTTATAAAGGCTTATAGAGCAAACAGTTGAGTGCAGTGACAAGACAGTGGGTTGTTTGGGAAGTTGGCACACCTAACACAAGCTCTACGTTCGGAACGACTTTATTGGTGGGGGGTCCTTTGCATAGGATTGCTTATATGCTGGACTCGGGCTCGCATCTGTTCTTTTTCCTAGCCATATGTTTAGAGGACAGCTTAACCCTCGGTAACGGTTCCGCTCTGTAGTTGACTCTTGTTGTACACGCGTGACAGCTTCTTTTACAATAGGAGAAGTCATAAAGTCTCTCAGTCACTCTTCCCTGATCCTCGTGATAAAGAGCTGTGAACGTTTTCCCGCGCGTCTAACCCGAAACAAAATGGCGCAGACTATTACGCATACTAAATAAGCCCTTTGGATGTATAAAATCACAAATCAGACAAACACAACCATTAATATCTTGCGACATAATATCTTTTGAAAGTAGCCTGAGCATGTATTGTGCACTCACTTTCCAGATCTTGTATACTCACTGAAAGGTGTTTCAGACAGACCACTGACAAACTTTTGCATTTAAGTTAATTCAAGCGGTACCACAAATCTGATCTGTTCCTTACAAAAACTAATCGTTTGTAATACATACAACACATAAAGAGAACTTCTTTCGTAAAAATAAAGGTAATAACTTACTTGTTCTGTCATATGGATGTTTGTTCGAATAAAACAACACCTCACCCAACCTCCTCCAGATACGGTAAGTACTCCGAACAGAGTATTAACAAATATTAGTTCAGTGAGGTCTCTGAGAATTTCATATTTTGTTATAAAAGAAGCACGAGGTATTTCTGATTCACTATATTATTTAATAACAATAGGTGATCACAGTAGCTACTGATTATACAACCATCCTGACTAAATAAAAATAAGCTGACCCAACATGTCCCTTGAAGCTATTGCCCTGCCATCTAGTGAAAGATTTTAAAATAATAAGATTTCACCAACACAACACTTATGTTACAGTAACATAATGTGTCGAGATTTGATGACATTTATAGCGGTGTGGTATTCCACACAATTAGTATTCCTATCTAACCACACCAAATCGATTATTTCACTCCCAAGAAATGCTCTTTCTAAAAGTTCTTTCAAAACTAAAGAACCTCGCTAACAATATTGGTACTGTGGACCTTTTTAAATAATTCTCAAAACTCAAAATTTGTAAACAACATTTGAAAAAAATTACACAGCAAAACTACTTGAAACTCAAATACGAAATGTGTTAAAACTCGCTTTATACACATGTGTTTTGTTCAAAAGGTAGAAGTATAACATTTTATTATATGGCATAAAACAACATAAGTATGGTTTGGTTTGCTTGTTTTGAATTTCGCGCCAAGCTATATGAGGGCTATGTGCACTAGCCGTCCCTAATTTAGCAGTGTAAGACTACAGGGAAGGCACCTAGTCATACACAGCCAACTCTTAGATCTTTTACCAACGAAAAGTGGGATTGACCGTCGCATAATAACGCCCCACGGCTGAAAGGTCGATCATGTTTGGTGTGACGGGATTCGAACCCGCGACCCTCATATTAAGAGTCGAGTACCTTAACCACCTGGTTATGCTGGGCCTAAGATGGTAGAAACACAAGTTTCTACCACGGAAATAAAAAAAGAGTCGTCTCAAAGTATTCTGATGATACTTCTGTCTGATTTAATTATATTCTAGTAAACACCAGAAGTTGTTTATTTCAATACGTCTTATTAAACAGGTCTTTTATTTTTTTAACATCAAACAAAATTTCGTTAATGACATCACTCATATAAAATAATGTGTGGTTGTTTGTAATTATGTACAAAGCAACACAATGAGTCGCCCCCCGCTGGACGTGGTACGTCTACAGATTTACAACGCTAAGATCAGGGGTTCGTTTGCTATGAGAAAACACACACACACATATCTGTTCTCCACCTGCCATAAGTATCGAAACCCCGATTCTAGCGTTGCAAGTCCACAGACATACTGCTTTGCACTTGGGGGAGCATATAAAAAACGAGAAACTGCAGGAATGCAAGTAACCAATCGTAGTGACCTCACAAGTAAATATGTGTATAATAAATAGTCTAACCCTCCTTCACTCTTAAACAAGCATAACTGAACCTTCCATTATGGCGATTAAGCATCGTTCACGAGTATTATTTTAAATATTGAGTATGTGTGTTTTCTTTCAGCAATGTCACATCGAGCTATCTGTTGAGCCCACCGAGGGGAATCTAACCCTGATTTTAGCTTTGTAAATCCGTAGACTTACCGCTCTAACAGAACAGCAACTGTCCCCCACTGGCGTGTCTATTATTCAGTTGTAACTAATACTTGAACAGTAATAACAAAAATGTAAGAGATAAAATAAAGAAACAAACTTTCATCCAGGTATAAAAATAATATAATAATACACAATTCATATAATGACTAAAACAGGAGAAATAATTATCTATGCATATGGTTCTTTGTATTTTATATAATGTATAAAGAGTCAACCAGTGATCTGTTTGTTTGTTTTGGAATCTCGCACAAAGCTACTCGAGAGCTATCTGTGCTAGCCGTCCCTAATTTAGCAGTGTAAGACTAGAGGGAAGGCAGCTAGTCATCACCACCCACCGCCAACTCTTGGGCTACTCTTTTACCAACGAATAGTGGGATTGACCGTAACATTATAACGCCTCCACGGCTGGGAGGGCGAGCATGTTTGGCGCGACGCGGGCACAAACCCGCGACCCTCGAATTAGGAGTCACACACTTTAACGCGCTTGGCCATGCCGGGCCACCAGTGATCTAATAACATTTTGAAGCAACTGCCCACAAAACGTAAGTTTCAATAAATATGCTACAAAGGCTCCTCCCACTCCTTGTCAATCAATTTGAAAACATCACTTCAATCACGTTAATACAGATATCTTCGAATTATCCCATAAACTTACTTCACTTCGCTGCATTTCTTTCGTCAACAGCGCTAATGGAAGCTTCCACTTTATCTGATGACGTTTTTCATTTGAATTACGTCATTTCTTTTACACATGCGCAAACGAAATGGAAGGTAGAGTGTTGGATGACTTTATCTTATTTCAAAGTTTTCAAATGACATGTAAACCCACATCTTCGATTATTTTTATCAAGTTATTCTAGCGCCTGGTATTATCAAATTATTCTAGCGCCTGGTATTCAGGTATTATCAAGTTATTAATTTATTCTATCGGCTGATATTCTGGTATTATCAAGTTATTCTATCGGTTGATACTCTGGTATTCTGAAGTTATTCCAGCGGCTGGTATTCTGGTCTTGTCAAGCTATTCTAGCGACTGGTATTTTGGCATTATCAATTTATTCTAGCAGCTGGTATTCTAGTATTATCAATTTATTTCAGCAGCTGGTATTCTGGTATTATCAAGTTATTCTATCGGTTGATACTCTGGCATTCTAAAGTTATTCAAGCGGATGGTATTCTGATATTATCAGGTTATTCTATCGGATGATGTTCTAGTATTCTAAAGTTATTCTAACGGTTGGTTTTCAACTATTATCGACTTTTTCTAACGTCTAGTGTTCTGATATTACCCAGTTATCCTAGCGGCTGGTATTCTGGTATTATCATATTATCTTAGCGGCTGGTATTCTGGTATTATCATATTATCCTAGCGGCTGGTATTCTGGCATTATCATATTATTCTAGAGGCTGGTATTCTGGTATTATCAGGTTATTCTATAGGCTGGTATTTTGGTATTATCATGTTGTTCTAGGGGTTGGTACTGATATTATGATACTGTTCTAGCGGCTGGTATTTTGGCATTATCATATTATTCTAGCGGCTGGTATTGTGGTATTATCAGGTTATTCTAGAGGCTGGTACTCTGGTATTATCAGGTTATTGTAGCGGTTGGTATTCTGGTATTATGACATTATTCTAGCGGCTGATATTATCATGTTATTCTAGAGGCTGGTATTATCAGGCTATTCTAGGAGCTGGTATTCTTAATCTCTTCTGTGTTAACGTAACACAAAATGAACAGTAATTTTTCTAATCTCACATTAAGTTACGGGACGAAGTTCCGTGTTAACCAATTAGAAACGTAATTGAAATGCATTCTTAAGGTTAATTTGGGAATACTCATTTCCTAGATATAAAATACAAATTCTAACGTTTTAGTTTATGTATGCATAAAGTCGTTCGTTTACACTTCTTTAGAAAATCAACAGACAAAATGAATAGAGAGGTGATACCTGGACCTAAACATGGTGTTCCAGAAATTGGTTTATCCATTGTATAAATATTTCATTTTATACCCAGTTAACAAATCCAGAGCTCCGTGTTAGATCCTAAACACATTAAACAGGCAAAGTAACTGGTACGTTTTAAACTCTGTAACCAGAACCAGTTTTGTTAGAACGTAACACGCATTTTTGGATTTATATGTAAGCTGCTGAATAACTCTTACGCTATATTATATTAAGCCTGTCGTTTTAGCGCTATAGCTAAAAGAAACATTTCCTTGTAGTCTTCGTAATGAATGTTTAAGACGCACTGCTTACCTAATGATGGCTTTCCAAGCTAACAACTTAAAGAAGGTCGTCCAGCTATTCAGGATTAGACCCTTTATCCAAAACTTCGTGACCAGCAATTGAGATTAATGTTTTTTTGGACCCCAAAAACCTCAATACCTTTGAGATGGCGGTTCTCTACAGAGGCTTCTTAAAACAAACGAGCGATCTAAAGTGAATCCAAACCCTAATCTATAATACCGCAGACGGAGATTCGTCTAAGAATCACTACAACCATTTCACAAAATGAAGGCTCAAGTGCAGAATACATAAAAAAGGCCGCTCTCCACGTTTTCACGTGCGAGTGCCAAAGCCCTATTTCGTCACCGTCGTAAAGCGGTACAGAACTCACGTTAGAGAGGACTAAGAAGTGGGCACCACACATATCTCTAGGGCACGTCATCATAGTTCATCAACGACAAACTCGAAACAACGATAAGCAAGTTTACGTGAACAATAATAATACCGGCTTACAATTGTAAACATTACTCTAGATATCTTCAAGATACATCGGAGATAGATTTAGAACTTCAATCTTGTTCCGTGTTTCTAAAAGGGATAAATTTGGCTTCAGTGTCGCCAGACCGCCCCCCCCCCTTCCATTTCCTTTAACTACACGTTGTTGGAAAAATAGAAGAAAAGCACTTTTGGAAATAAAAATTTGTCAATAGCCCCATCTACATTACAATCTATCTTTTTGCCACTAGCAAAAGTAAAAGTCAGTGTTTTCATTCAATTCATCGGAACAAACTGTTCTTAAATGAATATTTTCAATGCTTTCTGTTTATTTACGTAATGCTATTGCACTGATTTATAAAATTCTAAAAACGTGTTGTTGTTGTGAAGTTTTGGAGTATGGGATTTTAATCGCAAATCCACAGTGTTGAACTAATCCACTTTTTGTTTCCAATGTGTTATACGATTAGGAGTTGTTAATGGTCTTTTTGTTGTTGCTTTCAAACATCTGGGGCACTGGTTTGCCCTGTGGCAGAGCTCTGAATTTTCGTAGCAGAGGGTTAACTTTGGAACATGTGTGATACTGCAAAACACTTCCTCCACTTTAAGTTTTATATGCGTTATATGAGTGGCAGTCAATCCATTAGTGTGGATTATGGGTGATCGGATGCTGCTGACGTTCATTCTAGTCAGTTGTTTCAATATCAAAAGATGGCACCAGCAAGCCTCCGTAGGGTTTCTATGAAAACAAATGCTCAACGCCATAGCACTTACCTTATTCTCGACTCGTAATTCGAGAGTTGTAGGTTCAAATCAGCATCACAACAAACGTACTCGCCCTTTCAGTGGTAAGGGCATTATAATTTTATGGTCAATCCCACTATTCGTTGGTAAAAGAGTAGCCCAAGAGTTGGCGGTGGGTGGTGATAACTAACTGCCTTTCGTCTAGTCTTACAATGCTAAATTAGAGACGGCTAGCGCAGATAGCCCTTGTGTAGCTTTGCACGAAATTCAAACCAAACCAACCTTATTAACCCACATTGAGAGAATATATGTAGAAAATGCTACAGTCTCTTTAATACTTTAAGAAAATAATTAAAATGACTTGTACTTCGAGTTAGAAATATGAAACCTCACATTCCTGTTGCTAACTTAAAACTTAAACATACCGAAAACTGTCTTGTAAAATACCAGAACATAATTCCTGTAATATAACAGAACGAAAATTGAGCTGAATTTGACTATAAATTGCGCCATGAGCTATATTTGCACTCTGCAAATATCGAACCTTGAATTTTAGCGTTAAAAATGTTGAAGCTTATATTAACGATCCACTGTGGAACTTTATCATAAGAGATTAATTACTATTTTATATGCTTCATCTTGAATCACGTGTCTATAATGCCGCAAACTTAGTATGAGAAGGTCGTCTACTGTTACACTTGTCACGCAACGCGAGAAGATTGTCGTAATAACGATAATGTTTAAAATATTGTTTGATCCGTTAAACTTTTATGACCTTTTAACTTTTTTACCTGGGCCCGGCATGGCCAAGCGCGTAAGGCGTGCGAATCGTAATCCGAGGGTCGCGGGTTCGCGCCCGCGTTGCGCTAAACATGCTCGCCCTCCCAGCCGTGGGGGTGTATAATGTGACGGTCAATCCCACTATTCGTTGGTAAAAAAGTAGCCGCCCAAGAGTTGGCGGTGGGTGGTGATGACTAGCTGCCTTCCCTCTAGCCTTACACTGCTAAATTAGGGACGGCTAGCGCAGATAGCCCTCGAGTAGCTTTGTGCGAAATTCCAAAAACAAACAAACTTTCTGACCTTCTAAAAACCGATGATATATTGTATAGCCTATCCTACTTGTGTAATAGCGATCAGAGGGAGGCCAGTCAACCAACATCGTTCAGCCAGAATAGTGGGACTGACTGTTACTTTTACAACGGGCTCATTAAATGAAAACACAAAACGACTCGAACCTCGGACCTTTCACTTGGCAGTCCCAAAGACTAATAATCAGGCTACTCCTGGTTCAGGTTCGTTATAAAGAACATAATACACACACATATATATGTTTTTCTGTGTTGTCTATATCTAGTTTCAGATAGTCGTTTTCACTTTCGATACCAAACACTTTAGAAAAGGAATTATTACGCTATCTAATCTTACGCAAATCTGTAACGTAACACCTTGAGTATTGTTTTCCTATAACTTCATGCAGCGTACCCTTCGCTATTATAACAGAGAACGCCAGAAACAAAAATATTCATTCTGTTTTGTTCTCCACAGAACTTTCAGTGTTTGGGTTTGAATTTCGCGCAAAGCTGCACGAGGACTATCTTCGCTAGCCGTCAGTAATTTAGCAGTGTAAGACTAGAGGGAAGGCAGTTAGTCATCACCTCCCACCGCCAACTATTAGTCTACTCTTTTACCAAAGAATAGTGGGATTGGCCGTCACATTATAACGCCTTCACGGATGAAAGCACGTTTGGTGTGACGAAGATTCAAACCCGCGACCCTCGGAATAAGAGTCGAGTGCCTTAACACTCCTACGAAAAGTGGGGCCTAATAGGCCCCAGAGCAACTTGAAAGGTTATTAATATTAGGCTAATAATTTTGTATTTAAATGAAATTGCCATTTAAATCCATTAATGAATGGATTCACGAGATTCCCACTGTCCCTATCTACTATCTAGCGAAACCACAGCCAGGGGAACGGGCTTGGAGAAATCAGGACTAGAAACGTCTTTTCATAGGAGTGTTAACCACCTGGCCGTGCCGGGCCAACTTTTACGAAGCAAAAATTAAGTTGTTATTAAGTCAATGGGTTTACTAAACTTGAGTTACGAATCTAATCGACATTTTCCTTATATTAAAATCGCAATTGTTATTGTTTTCGTTTTTTGTTGGTTTGTTTTCCTTTGCGTGTGCCACTTAGCTGGTTTTTGTTTAAGTACCGATTACAATCCATTAAAGTTTAAGTCGAAAGCTTGTTCAATCCGTTTCCACTTTTGTTCCTTGTTATCGCTGTGTTTTGAAGACACGGTCATATAAAGGCTGCAATCTAAGAAAGGTGACGACTAGATTACTGATAAGTAGTTGACAGTTGTGAAGACGTCCTTTGCTACAGTTTCTTAAATGCAAATTAAATTGTGTGATCCTATTAAAACTGTCCTCGTCTGTGGCGGATTTCAACGGGGAACCTTTTAAGGAAATTAAAATACGTTATCAGAAGAACTCGGAACAAGGCAGCGAACGTTAGAGAGAAAAAAGTTCTATATGTAAATATATGTGTCTCTGTGTGTATGCCTGTTTGTGTGTGTGTATAATAAAGACCCGTTTGCCATTCTCGCTTACTAATGACTTATTATCCATAATTTATATATGCTTTTATTCTTGAGTTCGGAGCTGTCTTAAAAGAATTGCAAAAAGCTCGGGAAGGTCTAAGAAAAAGATATGTCTGCATTTTTCTTGTGATTTAATTAGTGTCTTATACGTTTCTCTCGAACCTGCTAAACGATAAAAGCCAATTAACTTTTAATGTTGCTGTCGATGTAGGAAACCAGTTTTGCATAATTGCGCTTGTTGTCTTGTGTTATTTTTTGTTAATGATTTTAACATCTCTGTGATTTTACACGATTAAAGGAAAGCTCGAATAATTTTGTTTTTTAAAAAATTACGATTTTTATTTTGGCTTATTCTGCGTAAATGTGTTTTTTAACAATTTTGTAAGCGTCGCGTAAGCCGTGGTACTTTGAATCATAAAGACAACTATGCTATGACCCCTGACCCCTGTCGCCCCACTGGGATTGGGTCATGCAAATTGTTCCAATTCGGTGAAACTTTATAAGTGTTAGAGGTTTTGTTTGCTTGTTTTTGAATTTCGCACAAAGCTACTCGAGGGCTATCTGTGCTAGCCGTCCATAATTTAGCAGTGTAAGACTAGAGGGAAGGCAGCTAGTCATCACTACCCACCGCCAACCCTTGGGCTACTCTTTTACCAACGAATAGTGGGATTGACCGTCACATTATAACGCCCCCACGGCTGAAAGGGCGAGCATGTTTGGCGCGACGGGGATGCGATCCCGCGACCCTCGGATTACGAGTCGCACGCCTTAACGCGCTTAGCCATGCCGGGCCTAGTGTTAGAGGTAACAGCGGTATGTAATCAAAATAACTTTGGCGCTATAACATAAAAGAGGCGCCTTTTCTTACACAAAAATTATAAATTTGAAAGATGTGTTGTACTTCTTTAATTATAAGGTCGGTCTGCATCTAAAACGGAATGATAGAAAACAAGCCTCTCATTGGCGCAGTGGCTAGTGGTTAGAGTGCCCAGATTGTAAATCCTGGAGCTCATAGTTCGCAACCCGCAATCACAAACAAGTATTCGTATTCTATGGACGTGGACGCGTTATACGAGTGACAGTTAAGTCCCACTAAGAGAAGTTTAAGAGCTAGCGCTGGGTGCTACTGACTAAAGATCCCTTTTTCTGGACTGTCAGTTTAAAATTAGGGTTAGCTTTACGGAAATAATTCTTAAAAAGCTGACACAATTATCATATAACGCTATAATTTAACTAGACAACGAAATCAGATAAATAAAATGGCTGTCGTTAGTGGAGTTTCAAACACTTTTGATATGCCGTTAGATGGAGCTGCAAAACACACTCTTGTGATCAACTCCAGTTTTGTTTTTGTGCAAAGTTAACAAAATCAGCCAACATACAAACATACCATTCCCAACATTTTCGATAATCTAGTCTTAATAACCCAGACGAATGACACAGATAACTTAATATGTGTGGGTGGTTCAGAGAGTGTGTGGAGACGGCAAAAAACAAAACAATCGTACAGTAAATATTTGCATATATTTTCTTTATCTTTCAATAAAAACCGCCCAGCACCTCAACGGTAAGTCTGAGAACATATCACGCTAAAAACAAAAATGTTGATACCCGCGGTGAGCATGGCAAAGATAGCCCACTTTATGGCTTTACACTGAAAAACATGGCCAGGTGGGTTAAGGCGTTCAACTCGTAATCTGATGATTGCGGGTTCGAATCGTTGTCACATCAAACATGCTCGCCCTTTCACCCATGGGGGCGTTATAATGTCACGTTCAATCCAACTATTCGTTGATGAAAGAGTAGCCCAAAAGTTGGCGGTGGGTGGTGATGACTAACTGCCTTCCCTCTAGTTTTACACTGCTAAATTAGGGACGGGTAGCGCAGATAGTCCTCGAGTAACTTTGCGCAAAATGCCAGAAAAACAAACAAACAAAAGAAATACACTAAAGAAAAATGACAAGTCTTCAGTGGAAAAATAACAATTCTGATGTACAGTGGTGTACGTTAAAGCGTCCTCTGGTGGCACATTATGAAAATAAATGATACAAATGTTCTTTTTCTTTGATTCAGACACAAAATTTGCGTGTTTCGATGAATAACTCAATAGGAAAATATAGATTCTTTTATAAAACAAAGAGTTTGTTTTATCACACTTTTTTGAACAAATTATTAAACTTGTATATTTTTAAAAACTACAGCTATATTCATGAGCCAATAAAATGTCCCTGACTCTTATGTTTGACACTGCTTAATAAAACTATATGTATATATAGTTTGGTTTGTTTTGAATTTCACGCAAAGCTACACGAGCGCTATCTGCGCTAGTTGTCCCTAATTTAGCAGTGCAAGACTAGTCATTACTTCCCACCGACAACTCTTGCTTTTACCAACGAATAGTGGGATTGGTCGTAACATTATAACGCTCCCACGGCTGAAGAGACGAGCATGTTTGATGTTTGTTTTCCTCTATGGTGTCTTTCACTAAATTCGAAGAGTTTAACACATTTTCAATGGTGGGTTGTAGATGTGAGAGTTGATAAAAAATATAACATATTTTCCCAAACTACCTGGTTTATGTCTTTGTTAATTATACGCTTTGCACATTCACAGATATTTAAAGGAACCTCTCTCCTAGTGGCACAGTGATATGTCTGGGGACTCACACCACTAGAAACAGGGTTTTGATACCCGTGGTGGATCAGAGCACAGATAGCTCGTTATATAGCTTTGTGTTTAATTCCAAACAAACAAACAAACATTTAATATTACGTTGTTTCTTGGGTTTTTTTTCGAAATTTTGTTTAGTTTTGTATTCTCTATTTGACTTGTGACCTGAAAGTCTAACCGAAGTTTTGAAACAATATCTGGTAAATCATTGTATTCTGGTTAGTCGGGGGACTTGCGACTCTAATCTCTGAAGATTGTTTTTCCGTGGAAGACAGTACACAACTAGCTCTTTGCATAGCTTTGCGCGAAAACGAATAGTTATACAATAGTTTACAAATAAATAATAATAGCAATTACTGGAAAAATCAATTATAATACAAACAGATTTATTTTACAATAAAATAGAGATTCTTTATTTTTTGTGTTTATTCGATCTCACACCACGTATTGGCTGTGGCTTTCAACTTGCAGTCTGCGAGTCGAAGGCTCGAGTCCCATTGTCTCACTCTCTCAGTCCTGGTGATCTTGTAGTGTTACTTTTCGGTTGTAAAAGGTTATTCCAAAAGTTAAAGATAGATAGAATCAAAGAGCTGCATTCTCCTATAGCCTCCCAGAGGCTCAGCGGTATGTCTGCGGACTTACAACGCTAAAACCGGGTTTCGATACCCCTGGTGGGCAGAGCACAGATAGCCCATTGTGTAGCTTTGTGCTTAATTCAAAACAACAACAACAACAAAAACAGCATTCTCCTCTGTTCCTCAGAGGCCAACCAATAACACTAGAAACTGAGTTTCGATACCCGTGTTAGGCACAGCGCAGATAGCCCACAGTGTAAATTTGTGTTTTACTACTATACAAAGCCAATAAATATCTTTCCATCCAGTTGATCTATTCTAAATTAGAGACGGTTAATTCGAGTGGACTTACGCTAAACTGGATAAAACAAACCGAATATGATTCTTCCACGAAGTTATTTGAATAAGCCAACCGTTTTGATTAAACTGTTGAGTTATCAAATCAAAAAATACAGATAGATCAACGAAGAAGGAGATTATATTAATACGCCGTCTACAATAGTTTTTATAAAACACACAACCAAAGCAATCTCGGCTCTGATGTGCTCATTAACATACGTAACCAATAGCGAAGCTAGCCTATGGACAACCAAATGTAGATATTCCTTACACGTCTCGTGCGATGGTAACAGATGTTAACTCAAATGCGCAGTGAATACGTTGAGGTGCAGAAAAAGAAACACGTATGCGCATAGAAAATGTATTATATTAAAGAGATTAAATATTTTTGATGTGATATAATATAAAAATGCTTCACTGATTTTTATACAATATTAAATTTGTCAAATTTTCATAAATGCTGTGGGTTTCTTAATAATATATTTATACATTGTTTAATTTTCAATTTATTTCAGTTCTCGAAACTCTTAATGTTAGATTACTTTTTTAATCAGCATTTCGATTGAAAAAAGAAGAGAGAGATTACAGGCCAGAAATGGCTTAACAGATAGTTTGACCGCTTGCTTCTGTGGTGCTTGGTCCAGCATGGACAGGTTTGTTAAGGCGTTCAACTTATAATCTGAGTGTTGCGGGTTCGAATCCCTGTCGCACCATACATGCTCGCCCTTTCAGCCGTGAGGGCTTTATAATGTGACGGTCAATCCCACTATTCGTTGGTAAAAGAATAACCCATGAGTTGGCGGTGGGTGGTGATGACTAGCTGCCTTCCCTCTAGTCTTACACTGTTAAATTAGGGACGGCTAGCACAGATAGCCCTCGAGTAGCTTTGTGCGAAATTCAAACCAAACAAATTTTCCTTACTTTAGTATACCTTATTCCAAACAAGTCTGTTTTCCATTTTATCCTTGAAATTGACGAGAAAGAGCAGCCCAAGAGTTGGCGGTGGAGGGACAGTTAGTGCAGATAGTCCCCGTGTAGCTTTGCACGAAACTCCAAACCAATCCTTTTTTATCAAGCAATAGTGGGATTGACCGTCAGATTATATCGCACCTACGAATGAAGAGGTCAGCGTATTTGGTGGAAAGGGAACTCAAACCCTAGATTATTAGATTATGACTCATGCGACTTACCCATCTCACCATTCCTGGCACCAAACATTGTTTGTTTGTTTTTGAATTTTGCACAAAGCTACACGAGGGCTATCTGCGCTAACTCTCCCTAAATGAGCAGTATAAGACTAGAAGAACGGCAGCTAGTCATCACCACCCACCGTCAACTCTTGTGCTACTCTTTTACCAACGAATAGTGGGATTGACCGTCACATTATAAGGCCCCCACGGCTAAAAGGATGAGCATGTTTGGTGTGACGAGGATTGATAAAAACAAAGGAACCCAAGTGTACGTGATGATGACTTCCCTCTAGTGTTACACTACTAAATTAGGGATGGCTAGCGCAGATAGCCCTCGTGTAGCTTTGTGCAAAATGTATGTATTGATATTTTAAATAAGGTTGAATTATTTTTCCAAATAAAATTATTACTAAAATAACAAAGAACTAAATGTGTAATTGAAAGACTTTATTGTACGTAATTGGTTTTATTAATTTCCTGATTTTATACTGTACTTAATTCTACTAATAATACAACTAAGACTAGCTGTAATACTTTTAGAAAAACACATCTTGCTTATTTGTTGTTAAGCCTAAAGCTACACGACAGGCTATCAACAAAATAAGGTGACCAAAGACTGTCAAAAACAAATTGTTAAATTTTAAATAAGCAACGAAAAATTATTCCGAGGCTTTTGTGGAAAATGTAATTTTTTTTTATTTTGGGTGTTTTTTTTTTATTTATATTTTGTAGCTTTTCCCATCCTTCCCGCACGTCCCATACAAAACAGATCGGGTAATTTTACTTCTTCTGATTCTAGTGATTCATATCCATCTATGTTGTCGTGGGGAGTGGGGTTACAAATACAGAGAAGACAGAACCGAGCCCGCTGAAAGATTAGAACGTCTAAAAGATCCACTAATAAAATTTTCTGTGCTTCAATTGTCTCTTGATGGCTATTCTACCGGTTAGGCTTGACGACAGTTTGTAGACAGGTCACTAAAGTCCAAGAAGGCAAACCACACGAGATTTTTCAAAAGACAAATCAAATTAGAGGGCTGCTTGACCGCGTTATTTTTTTATTGAATATTCTGTTATTACAGCTACTTCAACGTCCACGTTTTATTACCGTGAATGATCACCCACCAAGGTCCTCAGATTCAGTCTTATCAGTTCCACCTCGATTTCTTTTTCTGAATATATAAACAAGTTAGTAACAAACAAACAAAAGCAGCGATTGCTACTCCATTTTGACAACTCGTTAGATAACGAACGTATTAGTTGCATTCTTAATATCGGTCTGGAAATAACAAAAGTATTCCTGTCACGTGAACGTATGATATCCATTCTCATGACATATGACCTATCCTCTTTGTTGTCATGGAAATGTTTTATGGTCCCAGTGGCAATAATAGAATCGTTTCACTGATAACTTCACAGAGCCTAAACTTTCTTAATTCGAAAGATGTAAGTTCTGCTTTGCCTTCTTCTTATTATGGGAAATAAAAAAAAAAATAAAGGAAAATTGCTGGTGATTGTTGTTTTTAAATAAACACAAAGCTACGCAATGGGCTATCTGTGCTCTGTCCACCACGGGTTTCAAAACCCGGTTTTTAGCGTTGCAAGTCCGCAGACATACCGCTGAGACAATGGGGGGCTCGCTTGTAATACAGTACTTACACAAGTAATTATTTCATTACAGTTAACTAAATTTTAAGATGTTTATTATTTAAGATGGTAATCTCTATATGTGTTTTATTTTAAACCTAAGTTTGTTTGTGTATCAACATCAAAACTATACAAGTGGCTCCGTCCAAGACGTTGTACATCCGTGAACATATGTCTGTTATTAATAAACTTTTATCGAGAGAAGCTAAATTATATGATGAACAGAAGGCCACAAATCGGAGAGAGAGTGATATTAGGGGCACAGAGTAACATATTTTAATAACCAAAATATATAGAAATTTGGTGAAAGAAATACAATTTTACCAGCAGTTAGTTTATTAATATCTAATAAATGATGATTTCACATACATTCTCACAAATGTACTAAACTGAAATCAATATTCGGTTAACAAACGTTGCGAAACCGAATATTAGGAATGGTCTATTGAAGAGGATTTTATTAAGATTTATAGACATTTGTCATTCAAAATCTAGATTTATCACGTTTTATTAAAGTCCTAAATCTAGATTTATCAAAGTCTATTTAGGTTCCAAATCTAGATTTATCACGTTTTATTAAGGTTCAAAACCTAGATTTATCACAGTCTATTTAGGTTCCAAATCTAGATTTATCACGTTTTATTAAGGTTCAAAACCTAGATTTATCACAGTCTATTTAGGTTCCAAATCTAGATTTATCACGTTTTATTAAGGTTCAAAACCTAGATTTATCACAGTCTATTTAGGTTCCAAATCTAGATTTATCAAGCTTTATTAAGGTTCACAACCTAGATTTATCATAGCCTATTTAGGTTCCAAATCTAGATTTATCACGCTTTATTAAAGTCCTAAATCTAGATTTATCACGCTTTATTAAGGTTCACAACCTAGATTTATCACAGTCTATTTAGGTTCCAAATCTAGATTTATCACGCTTTTTTAAAGTCCTAAATCCAGGTTTATCACGCTTTATTAAGGTTCACAGCCTAGATTTATCACAGTCTATTTAGGTTCCAAATCTATATTTATCACGTTTGATTGAGGTTCAAAACCTAGATTTATCACAGTCTATTTAGGTTCCAAATCTATATTTATCACGTTTGATTAAAGTTCAAAACCTAGATTTATCACAGTCTATTTAGGTTCCAAATCTATATTTATCACGTTTGATTAAGGTTCAAAACCTAGAATTATCACAGTCTATTTAGGTTCCAAATCTAGATTTATCACGCTTTATTAAAGTCATAAATCTAGATTTATCACACTTTACTGAGTTTCTACACAGATTTATCACACTTTACTACGGTTATAAATCTAGATTTATCACATTTTATTAAGATTCTAAATACATACATTTATCATTTTAAATTATGTGTCCAAATCTAGTTTGATTGCATTTTATTAAGGTTCTAAACCTGGATTTCTACGTTTTATTGAGTTTCCACATCTAGATTACATTTTATTAGGGTTCTAAATCTAGAATTATCGCATTTTTTAAATCTAGAGCACACTTTATTAACTTTCTAAATCTAGATATTATTATATCTTTAGTTTACTCGCACTTAACGTCTTGCAGTTACACTTTGTTTAATATTGTGTGTTAGCTAGTTAGAAGTTTTAATATACACAAAAAAATTCAGTTAGGAAGGCTTAGACTGAAAAACAAAAACTAAATAAATAAAAGCTAAAATATCTTTGTTATTTATTTATATTCCACGACCTCAAATCTCTTAAATATCTGAAGAACAATTTTTGATATTTACAGACAACAACATTTCGTTTCACGAAACCGCAAGTTCTGCTATCTTTTTAATGGACTGAATTATAAGTTTCTAATCTGTTTTTTTGTTTTTGTTTTCTTTTGAATTTCGCGCAAAGCTACTCGATGGCTATCTGCGCTAGCCGTCCCTAATTTAGAAGTGTAAGACTAGAGGGAAGGTAGCTAGTCATCACCACCCACCGCCAACTCTTGGGCTACTCTTTTACCAACAAATAGTGGGATTGACCGTCACATTATAACGCCCCCACGGATCAAAAGGCGAGCATGTATGGTGCGACGAGGATTCGAACCCATGACCCTCAGATTACGAGTTGTGATGAAAATTGTTGTTTATAGTTAGTATGCATTCAGATGGTCTGAAATCAATATCAGAACCGAAATCGAAATGTTTGTCAACATTGTATTTTTTAAAGAGATTGTTTAACAGAAATTATTTTTAAACTGTGCATTATTCAACGGTCCAGCTGTTTTTAATTATAACACAATGACTAACAATCGATGAATAATACTGTACTGATGTACTGGTCCAACGAACAAGGGGACCAGTTTCTAGCGCTGGGGATTCTAAAAGCGTACGCTAGGTTTGATTAAACGATCGGACCGGCGTTTCAACAACTACATGAAGACAGTCACATACACACGGACTGTTTATGAAGGCTACTCAAGGGCTATCTGCTCTAAGCATCCTTAATTTTGAACTGATAGATTAGAGGCAATTTTGAGTCAACAATAGCTACTATCATCTCTTGAACTACACTACTGTACTACTGTTGTAGCACACAATAGTGAGACTTCACCAACACCCTTATAAATCATGGCTCCGAAGTGTGGAAAATGATTTCTTTTTAACCTGGTACCCGTGGGCCCACACTCCTCTGACCATGCTTTAACTGTTATACATCATTTTACATCTGTGATGGCATTGATATATACATACCACATTACATCTTTTAAAACTAATATGTACATACCACATTACATCTTTTAAAACTAATATGTACATACCACATTATATCTTTTAAAACTAATATCTACATACCACATTACATCTTTTGAAACTAATATGTACATACCACATTATATCTTTTAAAACTAATATATACATACCACATTACATCTTTTAAAACTAATATGTACATACCACATTATATCTTTTAAAACTAATATATACATACCACATTACATCTTTTAAAACTAATATCTACATACCACATTACATCTTTTAAAACTAATATGTACATACCACATTATATCTTTTAAAACTAATATGTACATACCACATTATATCTTTTAAAACTAATATATACATACCACATTACATCTTTTAAAACTAATATCTACATACCACATTACATCTTTTAAAACTAATATGTACATACCACATTACATCTTTTAAAACTAATATGTACATACCACATTATATCTTTTAAAACTAATATATACATACCACATTACATCTTTTAAAACTAATATGTACATACCACATTACATCTTTTAAAACTAATATGTACATACCACATTACATCTTTTAAAACTAATATGTACATACCACATTACATCTTTTGAAACTAATATGTACATACCACATTACATCTTTTAAAACTAGTATGTATATACCACATTACATCTTTTAAAACTAATATGTACATACCACATTACATCTTTTAAAACTAATATTACATACCACATTACATCTTTAAAACTAATATATACATACCACATTACATCTTTTAAAACTAATATATACATATCACATTACATCTTTTAAAACTAATATGTACATATCACATTACATCTTTTAAAACTAATATGTACATACCACATTACATCTTTTAAAACTAATATCACATTACATCTTTTAAAACTAATATTACATACCACATTACATCTTTTAAAACTAATATCTACATATCACATTACAACTTTTAAATCTAATATGTACATACCACATTACATCTTTTAAAACTAATATCTACATATCACATTACATCTTTTAAAACTAATATATACATATCACATTACATCTTTTAAAACTAATATGTACATACCACATTATATCTTTTAAAACTAATATCTACATATCACATTACATCTTTTAAAACTAATATGTACATACCACATTACATCTTTTAAAACTAATATATACATACCACATTACATCTTTTAAAACTAATATGTACATACCACATTACATCTTTTGAAACTAATATGTACATACCACATTACATCTTTTAAAACTAGTATGTATATACCACATTACATCTTTTAAAACTAATATGTACATACCACATTACATTATTTAACGTTAATATGTACATACCACATTACATTATTTAAAACTAATATGTAATACCACATTACATCTTTTAAAACTAATATGTACGTACCACATTACATTATTTAAAGTTAATATGTAATACCACATTACATTATTTAAAGTTAATATGGCTTCTCCGGCAAGACAGCGGTAAATTTACGGACTTACAGCATTAAAATCCGGGGCTTCATTCCCCGCGATTGACTCAGCGGATAGCCAAATGTGGCTTGTCTCTAAAGCAAAGAAATACAGCTGATATGTCTGATTAAAGTGACACTTCAGTATATGTTTCGTAAGATTAAGATGCGTATTTAATGTTATCTGAAAAACTAATTCTACTGAGGCTAAAAGATGGCTTAAAGTTATCACACTAGTTATGTCTACTAAGGATAAGATATGGCTTAAAGTTATAACACTAGTTATGTCTACTAAGGATAAGATATGGCTTAAAGTTATAACACTAGTTATGTCTACTAATGATAAGATATGGCTTAAAGTTATAACACTAGTTATGTCTACTAAGGATAAGATATGGCTTAAAGTTATCACACTAGTTATGTCTACTAAGGATAAGATATGGTTTAAAGTTATAACACTAGTTATGTTACCTAAGGGTAAGGTGTAGTTTGAACGTTATCACATTAACTACTTCTAGCAAGACCAAGGTGTACTTTGAATATCACCATACTACAAACTACCTCTATTATTGTGGCATGAACGTTATTACACTAACTATTTCTACTAAGCCTAAGATTAGGGTTAAAGTTATCATACTAGCTATGTCTTCTAAGGCTAATGTGTAGTTCGAACGTTACCACAACGACCTCTCCTTCCTGAATGAGTAATTTACGTAACAGAATATTTGAAGAGATGTATTTTTCTTTCTTATTGTGTCAATACCAAACCCGAATAAAAGCCAAAGTTTGTTTTTTTATAGCAAAGAAAAGAAACAAAGTATTACAGAGAAAAAGATCCCAAAAGGAAACGTTGATACTTACTGAAGCCTTTAAACGTATCACATAAGATATGATTATATATAGCTTCCCTAATCTCTTAATCTTATCGGGCTAGAAACCGGATAAACTGAGATAGACACAATGTGATACCATTACACAGTCGATATCTATACATCACTAAACGACTTAAGTCTAACTAAGAATATAAGCTCACTGAAATTCCTACATAGAATGAAATAAGATGATCACGTACGTCCTCGCTCTAACACTAGAAGCACGTGCACGAAAAGAACTTTAAGTATCTATTTATTTGCAATGATCAACACGGCCAAGATGAGTTCGCCTCGTAACTACCGCCACAAGAGAGCTTTCTAGTAAGAAAAATTTTCTTAGAGCTATTAAGTGGTCAATTGAACAGAATGATACAACTTGTAACGGTCAACTAGCCACTGGTCACTTGTGTACCTTATGCGAGAGGGAAATACCGGATTATAGCCAAATCCAACTTTCCGCCTAACTGAGGTTTTCTTTATGGAACGTTTCTGTACTGGTGTGAAAACGAAGGATTTCCTGGTGTAGTTAAGTTTCGGAATTGTCCACACGAAAGCAATCGTGCTTGATGTATCAGAAGCTGTTAAAGGTCTACAACATTGAGTTTTAGCCTCTTATTAAAATATTAGCTTTATTTCCCTATGAACATAATTGTGCAGGGCGTGGCCAAGTGGTTAGAATACCCAAACTGTGAATCCGTCGTTCCATACTTCGCAACATGTAGTTGCAAAAGCGTGCTTTATATTTTGGGATTGTGGGTGCGTGATAAGAATGACTGTCACATTCAATCAGGCGAAAGCAGCTCAACAAACAGCGAATGGCGTTGTTAACTAGTTGACTTCCCTGTTGTTCATATGTTCAAAACTATGAACGAATATACACAGAATCCCCTTGTTTCGTTTGGTGTTTTTTTCGCAGAATTTTAAAACAGACTCATAATTACCGTCACGTGAACATGTTGGAAGAATAAACGTCACTGGAAATTTTGTTTTTTATGTACTTAGAAGGTTTGTAGTAGAACATGTAATAACCGTCAGATGTTTTACATTTCTTTAAATCTAGAACTTATTCTATATTTACAAAGGTTCTTCCCTCAGAGGAAACTAAGTCCCAAACTGTTCACACTATATTTGAGACAAATACACTTGCCCCCCCCCCACTAGTACAGCGGTATGTCTCCGGATTTACAATCCTAAAATCAGAGGTTCGATTCCCCTCGGTGGGCTGAGTAGATAGCCCGCTGTGGCTTTTCTGTAAGAAACACACAACAACAGACAAATATACGTGATAAAAATATTTAAATTTAGGGTTAACTTAATCATGTCAAATGTTTAAAGTTTAAATTCATCTCAATAAATAGAGTTAATAAAAAAGGGTAATATATAAAAAAACATTAAGTAAAAGAAAATGTCACCTTTTTAATAACTGACCGTAAAATATTGTCAACAAGATACACCTGTACTTTTTCACGGTATTTACTCAAACTGCTGTGCAGTAATTAATATAATATTGAAGTCAATATCTGGGGAATAATATTTCTAATGAAACATTGAAGCATTGGTTGGCAAAATCCTGTTTTGTAACACATCGATGGACTTCGTACGAAAAGGACCAAACCCAATTTACAACTGTAACATCACAAGTGCGACAGCGTTTCGGTCCGGCATGGTCAGGTGGTTAAGGCACTCGACTCGTAATCTGAGGGTCTCAGGTTCGAATCCCCGTCACACCAAACATGCTCGCCCTTTCAGCCGTGAGGGCGTTATAATGTGACTGTCAATTCCACTATTCGTTGGTAAAAGAGTAGCCCAAGAGCTGGCGGTGGGTGGTGATGACTAGCTGCCTTCCATCTAGTCTTACACCGCTAAATTAGAGACAGCTAGCGCAGATAGCCCTCGAGTAGCTTTGTGCGAAATTCAAAACAAACAAACAACATTTCGTTTCTCTGTCACACGTAAATCCACCTTCAATGTGACACGTTTGTTCCAATCCCCAAACGATAGTTAGCCTACACTTTCCACCAAACAATGGTTAGCCTACATCTTCCACCGATAAGAAGGTTAGCTTTCTATAGAAATTGTAAGAGAAGTGTAGATGTTTATTGAATCTCTAATTTCATTTTTAGAGATTTTGCTTACATTTAACAGATAGGTTTTATGACAAATCATAACTGGATATAGAAGAGATCTGTCATATATCACAGCCGGATATAGTTAGGATTTATGATATATTATAGCCGAATATAGATAATGTTTATGAGATATCATAGCCGGATATAGGTAGGGTTTATGAGATATTGTAGTCGGTTATAGGTAGGGCTTATGAGGTATTATAACCGGATATAGGTAGGGCTTATGAGATATTATAGCCGGATATAGATAGGAATTATGACATATTACAGATTTTGTTGTACTGCGAGTAAATTGTATGGCCTCATAAAACAGATGAATCATTTCTACAAAAATGAATTATTAAATTAGTCTGTGGTGGCACCTGGTTCGAACCTCTGTATTAAAACAAGCTATTTCCCGTACCTTAAAATGTAGGTGCATTATGAAAGCAACAGTCGATCCATCTCTTAAAGTAGACAATAGGGTGCTACTCACTGGTTGCATTCCCTCTGGTCAGTAGCTAAAAATTAGGGACGACAGTGGACAGCCTTAATAACTTTGTCGTATAAACAATCTACACAAATACAAATTATTAACTCAGCAACTATTAATATTAAAATATTAAAAAAAGAAACTTCTAAAAACTGTAATTAAACTGTTGTGCAATTAAAACATGATTAATTATCATACTTATAGCTAAAAATTAAAAATAATTCATTAGAAACGGCTCGTCAACCAATAATGTTACCTGTATGGTCAGTTAATATCTCTTAGAGTTTGTAATATACTGAAAGTATCGGAACTGTAGTGAAAATTATTACATATTACATATGTCTGTTGTTTAATTTAGTGAGCTTCTAACCCATAAAATGAATTAATACGGTGGGTCACGGTGGTTATAATAACATACGAATAACATACACACAACAAAAAACATCTTAAGTCCAGTAATTACTTCTCGGGTCTCTATCTACTACATGCACCATCCTGTCTAATGTTCTAGTCACTTCTTTACATTGAATACTGAACGAAAAAAAAACACTTCTGTATTTAAAGGATAGTCCGGATGCACAATACAATACAATACGTTATGATGCGACACAGAACAAGAAAACGCTGTATTTAAAAGATAGTCCGTTAACACAATACGTTATGATGCGATACAGAACAAGAAAACGCTGTATTTAAAAGATAGTCCGTTAACACAATACGTTATGATGCGATACAGAACAAGAAAACGCTGTATTTAAAAGATAGTCCGTTAACACAATACATTATGATGCGATACAGAACAATAAAACGGTGTATTTAAAAGATAGTCCGGTAACACAATACGTTACTGTTAAAAAATAGACCGGTAACACAATACGTTACGATACAACACACAATAAGAAAAAAACAACAAATAAAATAGAACATTTGTTATTTTCATACAGATAGCGGAAAAAAAAGTAAAACATAAAAAACATATTGATTATATTATAACTAGTGTACAATTACTACATTATGTTCCTCTGTTATGATTTATAACAGTGTAAAATTACTAAATTATGTTTCTCTGTTATGATTTATAACAGTGTAAAATTACTACATTATGTTCCTCTGTTATGATATATAACAGTGTAAAATAACTACATTATGTTCCTCTGTTATGATTTATAACAGTTTAAAATTACTGAATTATGTTCCTCTGTTATGATTTATAACAGTGTAAAATTACTACCTTATGTTCCTCTGTTATGATTTATAACAGTGTAAAATTACTACATTATGTTCCTCTGTTATGATTTATAACAGTGTAAAATTACTACATTATGTTCCTCTGTTATGATTTATAACAGTGTACAATTACTACATTATGTTCCTCTGTTATGATTTATAACAGTGTAAAATTACTGAATTATGTTCCTCTGTCATGATTTATAACAGTGTAAAATTACTACATTATGTTCCTCTGTTATGATTTATAACAGTGTAAAATTAATACATTATGTTCCTCTATTATGATTTATAACAGTGTAAAATTACTACATTATGTTCCTCTGTTATGATTTATAACAGTGTAAAATTACTACATTATGTTCCTCTGTTATGATTTATAACAGTGTACAATTACTACATTATGTTCCTCTGTTATGATTTATAACAGTGTAAAATTACTACATTATGTTCCTCTATTATGATTTATAACAGTGTAAAATTACTACATTATGTTCCTCTGTTATGATTTATAACAGTGTAAAATTACTACATTATGTTCCTCTGTTATGATTTATAACAGTGTAAAATTACTACATTATGTTCCTCTGTTATGATTTATAACAGTGTAAAATTACTACATTATGTTCCTCTGTTATGATTTATAACAGTGTAAAATTAATACATTATGTTCCTCTGTTATGATTTATAACAGTGTAAAATTACTACATTATGTTCCTCTGTTATGATTTATAACAGTGTAAAATAACTACATTATGTTCCTCTGTTATGATTTATAACAGTGTACAATTACTACATTATGTTCCTCTGTTATGATTTATAACAGTGTAAAATTACTACATTATGTTCCTCTGTTATGATTTATAACAGTGTAAAATTACTACATTATGTTCCTCTGTTATGATTTATAACAGTGTACAATTACTACATTATGTTCCTCTGTTATGATTTATAACAGTGTACAATTACTACATTATGTTCCTCTGTTATGATTTATAACAGTGTAAAATTACTACATTATGTTCCTCTGTCATGATTTATAACAGTGTAAAATTACTACATTATGTTCCTCTGTTATGATTTATAACAGTGTAAAATAACTACATTATGTTCCTCTGTTATGATTTATAACAGTGTAAAATTACTGAATTATGTTCCTCTGTTATGATTTATAACAGTGTAAAATTACTACATTATGTTCCTCTGTTATGATTTATAACAGTGTAAAATTACTACATTATGTTCCTCTGTTATGATTTATAACAGTGTAAAATTACTACATTATGTTCCTCTGTCATGATTTATAACAGTGTACAATTACTACATTATGTTCCTATGTTATGATTTATAACAGTGTAAAATTACTGAATTATGTTCCTCTGTTATGATTTATAACAGTGTAAAATTAATACATTATGTTCCTCTGTTATGATTTATAACAGTGTAAAATTACTACATTATGTTCCTCTGTTATGATTTATAACAGTGTAAAATTACTACATTATGTTCCTCTGTTATGATTTATAACAGTGTAAAATTACTACATTATGTTCCTCTGTTATGATTTATAACAGTGTACAATTACTACATTATGTTCCTCTGTTATGATTTATAACAGTGTAAAATTACTACATTATGTTCCTCTGTTATGATTTATAACAGTGTACAATTACTACATTATGTTCCTCTGTTATGATTTATAACAGTGTACAATTACTACATTATGTTCCTCTGTTATGATTTATAACAGTGTAAAATTACTACATTATGTTCCTCTGTTATGATTTATAACAGTGTGAAATTACTGAATTATGTTCCTCTGTTATGATTTATAACAGTGTAAAATTACTACATTATGTTCCTCTGTTATGATTTATAACAGTGTAAAATTACTACATTATGTTCCTCTGTTATGATTTATAACAGTGTAAAATTACTACATTATGTTCCTCTGTTATGATTTATAACAGTGTAAAATTACTACATTATGTTCCTCTGTCATGATTTATAACAGTGTAAAATTACTACATTATGTTCCTCTGTTATGATTTATAACAGTGTACAATTACTACATTATGTTCCTCTGTTATGATTTATAACAGTGTAAAATTACTACATTATGTTCCTCTGTTATGATTTATAACAGTGTAAAATTACTACATTATGTTCCTCTGTCATGATTTATAACAGTGTAAAATTACTACATTATGTTCCTCTGTTATGATTTATAGCAGTGTAAAATTACTACATTATGTTCCTCTGTTATGATTTATAACAGTGTAAAATTACTACATTATGTTCCTCTGTTATGATTTATAACAGTGTAAAATTACTACATTATGTTCCTCTGTTATGATTTATAACAGTGTAAAAGTACTACATTATGTTCCTCTGTTATGATTTATAACAGTGTAAAATTACTACATTATGTTCCTCTGTTATGATTTATAACAGTGTAAAATTACTACATTATGTTCCTCTGTCATGATTTATAACAGTGTAAAATTACTACATTATGTTCCTCTGTTATGATTTATAACAGTGTAAAATTACTACATTATGTTCCTCTGTTATGATTTATAACAGTGTAAAATTACTACATTATGTTCCTCTGTTATGATTTATGACAGTGTAAAAACGAAATCATATATTTTTAAACAATGTCATGTACATTGGTTTTACACTATTTTCACATGTTGATTGTTTTTACGCTATGTTTACATACCAAAAGTCTCCTAAACCGTGTAAGTGAATTAACGAAAAATATTTGAAAGATAAAAGTTTATAATCTACAATTGTTTTATAACGAAATGTTTGTCTATTTTAAATTAAGCACAAAGCTACACAATAGGCTATCTGTACTCTGCCCTCCATTGGACATGTCTGTTTCATTTAGCGCAATATTGTCTATTAACAAGACATTTATAAATGACATCCAAGCTATTTGACTTTTATTCCAGATTAGTCATACGATTTTTACTTAAGATATGCTCAATAACGTCTGGTATTATAACCTTTAAAATAATAAAGCAAAGCGCTTTCTTTTTCAAACTCAATACATTTATGAATCACTTTTCTCACAAAATATGTAAATTTGTCAAGCGCATTTTAAGAAGAAACCGCTTGATATACAAATCTGTGTGAAACTGAATTTCCTGAAGACAACTGTACAAAATTCAAAGTCTGGTGTCTTCGTTAATGAATAACCAGAGTAATTGGTCAAGACGTTTATCTGAAATATTGAAAAGCTAAACTGTTTGATACACATTAATGTTTGTTTGTTTGTCTTGAATTTTGCGAAAAGCTACACGAGGACTATTTGCTCTAACCGTCCCTAATTTAGCAATGAAATACGAGAAGGAAGGAAGCTAGTCATCACCACCCACCGCCAACTATTGATCTACTAGTTTACCAACGAATAGTGGGATTGACCAAAACTTTATAACGCCCCCAAGGCTGAAAGAGTGAGCATGTTTGGCATGACAGGGCTTCGACCCGCGACTGTAATATTACATGTCGATTGCCCTATCCACGTGGTCTGACCTGAAGGATTCTTTTTTAACTAGAAACATTATAATTATTAGCATAAGTGAAACACATCTTAATATCTCACTTGACCTATAGGTCACGTGTACTCATAACGTGCTTTTGTTATCCACATGCAACGTGAATTATGTAGCTAGCAATACTAATAAGAACCAGTTTCATTTAATGGCAGAAAAGTGATACGTCCAAACTGTCGGTCATAACGAAAAGCTTTAATCTGCTGTACAAACACTAGGTGTGTTTGTAAGTTAAGACTTACAGAGGTCATTTAATAAACGGTTGATAACTCTGAGAACGCTATAGTTATAATGATTCTAAACCTTTATGGTAATCTCTAGTGACATTGGATCGCTCTTATAATTGGATGATCAGTCATTATCTATTACACGTGACATTAATAAATTAGTATAGCTAAATAAATTTGACGGCCACGTGTTTGTATGCAAAAACTGATTTGACTTAAAGTTAAATATTTTACAGAAACAGAAGGGATAGAGTCAGTAAGCCTAAAGTCGTCTCTTGAGTCTGGATGATGGGATTTTCGGAAACAACAAAAAAATACCATTTTGAAAACGCAAAAAAATGAGAAATGAAAAAACACGAGTTAAAAATATATAAACATTTCGAGAGCGACGAAAATGTGGTTGAAGTCAAGGAAAATGTTCCTTTGAGAATGACAAAACGATAATGCCAATGTTGGTTACCAGCACGAAAGAATTGTTCGAGAATGGAAAAATGAACGAACGAAATCGTTTGTTTGTTTGTTTTTTCGCTTACAGTAACGGAAATATAGGAAAAACAGACAAGGGGCACGTCGGTGATTTTGATTTTCTGAATGAAACATTGACAGATTAAAACTAAAAATTAAAGAAACGTTCGTTTATTATAGTTCATTTGAAATTGGAACACAATGATACACTGTCCTTTGTTCTTAATCGACGCTTAGAAGAGACAATTTTGCCGATGTTTTCGATACATTGTTCCCCCTTCTAAAGATTGTCCCAATTTATTTATCATTAGTTCATTCAATGTTCGTCATGTGTAAGGTAAACATTTGGTTTTTATCCACGGAATTTGATTGGCCAAGTTCTCACAATGAATTTTCCATTTTCTCCCAACACTAGGAAGAGGGTGGGGTGAATTCGGGTGCTCAAATTGTTGTTAGAAAATGTTAAATCACAGCCTGTTATCGCATTTAAAAAAAATATATACCTGAAAAGTTCTAGACCCAGGGGTGTACTAGATAGTTAGCTGATAGAAAAAAATAAAAAGAATTTCAAATAAGTCGGAGTGAAGTGTCAGGAGGGTGCATTTAAAGAAATCCCAGAGTATCATTTATAACTTTCATTCAACTATCAACTTGGAATTCAATTGAATGAAAAAAGAATAAACACCAGTGAAAGGAGTGGGATCTCTGTTCATATTTTTTCAGTATTGAACACGTGCTACTTTTTCACGTATAATAAGAACATTTAAACAGATAAATTTGTTAAAAGTCAAACAGTGATAGTACTATGTGTTAGTACGTACAACAGTATAAACAAAGAAACTTAAATATTCGTTTAAAGGTATTTTTATGACATCATTGCCTTCCATGACAGAACTATTGATTCTATAACACAAACTTTCCACATTCGCCCTTAATTTAAGCAGAGGGGGAAATATAACGGTAACGAATTCGATTTTATACGCAATTTGTGGTTCAGCGATAATCCCGAAGGTTTATAACATTAAACTTTGGAGTTCGATCCCTTTGGTGAACTTAACAACAAAGAAGCAATCGATTTCATTATTATAGTTTTATACAAGATGAGGGTGTGTTTTTTTTTCTTACACTAAAGTCACATTCGACTATCTGTTGAGTCCACCGAGAGTATACAAGAAGAAAACACAATGGTTTTGCAAAGATGTGTGTACATACAGTGTATTCCTTATAACAACTAAATATGTAACTCTGTAACACTAAACACTAAGTACATCTGGTCATACAGTGGATTCCTTATAACACTAAACATTGTATGTAACTCTATAACACTAAACACTGAGTACATGAAGTCATATACTGGATTCCTTATAACAACTAAATATGTAACTCTATAGCGCTAAACACTGTATGTAACTCTATAAAACTAAACACTGAGTACATGGGGTCGTATAGTGGGTTCTTTATAACAACTAAATATGTAACTCTATAACACTAAACACTGAGTACATGGGGTCATATAGTGGATTCTTTATAACAACTAAATATGTAACTCTACAACACTAAACACTGTATGTAACTCTATAACACTAAACACTGAGTACATGGGGTCATATAGTGGATTCTTTATAACAACTAAATATGTAACTCTATAACACTAAAATCTGAGTACATGGGGTCATATAGTGGATTCTTTATAACAATTAAATATGTAACTCTACAACACTAAACACTGTATGTAACTCTATAACACTAAACACTGAGTACATGGGGTCATATACTGGATTCCTTATAACAACTAAATATGTAACTCTATAACACTAAACACTGAGTACATGGGGTCATATACTGGATTCCTTATAACAACTAAATATGTAACTCTATAACACTAAACACTGAGTACATGGGGTCATATAGTGGATTCTTAATAACAACTTAATATGTAACTCAACAACACAAAACACTGAGTACATGGAGTCGTATAGTGGATTCCTTATAACAAATAAATATGTAACTCTATAACACTAAACACTAAAAACATGGGGTCATATAATGGATTCCTTATAACAACTAAATATGTAACTCTGTAACACTGAACACTGTATGTAACTATATAACACTAAACACTGCATGTAACTCTATAACACTAAACACTGTATGTAAGTCTATAACACTAAACACTGTATGTAACTCTATAACACTAAACACTAAGTACATGGGGTCATATAGTGGATTCCTTATAACAACTAAATATGTAACTCTGTAACACCAAACACTGTATGTAACTCCATAACACTAAACACTAAGTACATGGGGTCATATAGTAGATTTCTTATAACAACTAAATATGTAACTCTGTAACACTAAACACTGAGTACATGGGGTCGTATAGTGGATTTTTTATAGCAACTAAATATGTAACTCTATAACACTAACACTGAGTACATGGGGTCATATACTGGATTCCTTATAACAACTAAATATGTAACTCTATAACACTAAACACTGTATGTAACTCTATAACACTAAACACTAAGAACATGGGGTCATATAGTGGATTCCTTATAACAACTAAATATGTAACTCTGTAACACTAAACACTGTATGTAACTCTATAGCGCTAAACACTGTATGTAACTCTATAACACTAAACACTAAGTACATGGGGTCATATAGTGGATTCCTTATAACAAATAAATATGTAACTCTGCAACACTAAACACTGTATGTAACTCTATAACACTAAACACTGAGTACATGGGGTCATATACTGGATTCCTTATAACAACTAAATATGTAACTCTATAACACTAAACACTGTATGTAACTCTATAGCACTAAACACATTATGTAACTCAAAGCGCTAAACACTGTATGTAACTCTATAACACTAAACACTAAGTACATCTGGTCATACAGTGTATTCCTTATAACACTAAACATTGTATGTAACTCTATAACACTAAACACTGAGTACATGGGGTCATATGGTGGATTCCTTATAACAACTAAATATGTAACTCTGTAACACTAAACACTGTATGTAGCTCTATAGCGCTAAACACTGTATGTAACTCTATAACACTAAACACTGAGTGCATGTGGTCGTATAGTGGATTCTTTATAACAACTAAATATGTAACTCTATAGACCTAAACACTGTATGTAACTCTATAAAACTAAACACCGAGTACATGGGGTCATATACTGGAGTCCTTATAACAACTAAATATGTAACTCTGTAACACTAAACACTGTATGTAGCTCTATAGCGCTAAACACTGTATGTAACTTTATAACACTAAACACTGAGTACATGGGGTCGTATAGTGGGTTCTTAATAACAACTAAATATGTAACTCTATAACACTAAACACTGAGTACATGGGGTCATATAATGGATTCTTTATAACAACTAAATATTTAATTCTACAACACTAAACACTGTATGTAACTCTATAACACTAAACACTGAGTACATGGGGTCATATACTGGTTTCCTTATAACAACTAAATATGTAACTATAACACTAAACACTGTGTACATTGGGTCATATAGTTGATTCCTTATAACAACTAAATATGTAACTCTGCAACACTAAACACTGTATGTAAGTCTATAACACTAAACACTGTATGTAACTCTATAACACTAAACACTGAGTACATGGGGTCATGTACTGGATTCCTTATAACAACTAAATATGTAACTCTATAACACAAAACACTGAGTACATGGGGTCATACAGTGGATTCCTTATAACACTAAACATTGTATGTAACTCTATAACACTAAACACTGAGTACATGGGGTCATATACTGGATTCCATATAACAACTAAATATGTAACTCTATAACACTAAACACTGAGTACATGGGGTCATATAGTGGATTCCTTATAACAACTAAATATGTAATACTTTAACACTAAAAACTGTATGTAACTCTACAGCGCTAAACACTGTATGTAACTCTATAACACTAAACAGTGAGTACATGGGGTCGTATGGTGGGTTCTTTATAACAACTAAATATGTAACTCTACAACACTAAACACTGTATGTAACTCTATAACACTAAACACTGAGTACATGGGGTCGTATAGTGGGTTCTTTATAACAACTAAATATGTAACTCTATAACACTAAACACTGAGTACATGGTGTTATATAGTGGATTCCTTATAACAACTAAATATGTAACTATGTAACACTAAACACTGTATGTAACTCGATAACACTAAACACTCTATGTAACTCTATAACACTAAACACTGAGTACATGGGGTCATATAGTGGATTCCTTATAACAACTAAATATGTAATACTTTAACACTAAAAACTGTATGTAACTCTATAGCGCTAAACACTGTATGTAACTGTATAACACTAAACACTGAGTACATGGGGTCGTATAGTGGGTTCTTTATAACAACTAAATATGTAACTCTGTAACTCTAAACACTGTATGTAACTCTATAGCGCTAAACACTGCATGTAACTTTATAACACTAAACACTGAGTACATGGGGTTGTATAGTGGATTCTTTTACAAATAAATATGTAACTATAACACTAAACACTGAGTACATTGGGTCATATAGTGGATTCCTTATAACAACTAAATATGTAACTCTGTAACACTAAACACTCTATGTAACTCGATAACACTAAACACTCTATGTAACTCTATAACACTAAACACTGAGTACATGGGGTCATATACTGGATTCCTTATAACAACTAAATATGTAACTCTGTAACACTAAACACTGTATGTAGCTCTATAGCGCTAAACACTGTATGTAACTTTATAACACTAAACACTGAGTACATGGGGTCGTATAGTGGGTTCTTAATAACAACTAAATATGTAACTCTATAACACTAAACACTGAGTACATGGGGTCATATAATGGATTTTTTATAACAACTAAATATTTAATTCTACAACACTAAACACTGTATGTAACTCTATAACACTAAACACTGAGTACATGGGGTCATATACTGGTTTCCTTATAACAACTAAATATGTAACTATAACACTAAACACTGTGTACATTGGGTCATATAGTTGATTCCTTATAACAACTAAATATGTAACTCTGCAACACTAAACACTGTATGTAAGTCTATAACACTAAACACTGTATGTAACTCTATAACACTAAACACTGAGTACATGGGGTCATGTACTGGATTCCTTATAACAACTAAATATGTAACTCTATAACACAAAACACTGAGTACATGGGGTCATACAGTGGATTCCTTATAACACTAAACATTGTATGTAACTCTATAACACTAAACACTGAGTACATGTGGTCGTATAGTGGATTCCTTATAACAACTAAATATGTAACTCTATAGCGCTAAACACTGTATGTAACTCTATAAAACTAAACACTGAGTACATGGGGTCATATACTGGATTCCATATAACAACTAAATATGTAACTCTATAACACTAAACACTGAGTACATGGGGTCATATAGTGGATTCCTTATAACAACTAAATATGTAATACTTTAACACTAAAAACTGTATGTAACTCTACAGCGCTAAACACTGTATGTAACTCTATAACACTAAACAGTGAGTACATGGGGTCATATGGTGGGTTCTTTATAACAACTAAATATGTAACTCTACAACACTAAACACTGTATGTAACTCTATAACACTAAACACTGAGTACATGGGGTCGTATAGTGGGTTCTTTATAACAACTAAATATGTAACTCTATAACACTAAACACTGAGTACATGGTGTTATATAGTGGCTTCCTTATAACAACTAAATATGTAACTATGTAACACTAAACACTGTATGTAACTCGATAACACTAAACACTCTATGTAACTCTATAACACTAAACACTGAGTACATGGGGTCATATAGTGGATTCCTTATAACAACTAAATATGTAATACTTTACCACTAAAAACTGTATGTAACTCTATAGCGCTAAACACTGTATGTAACTGTATAACACTAAACACTGAGTACATGGGGTCGTATAGTGGGTTCTTTATAACAACTAAATATGTAACTCTGTAACTCTAAACACTGTATGTAACTCTATAGCGCTAAACACTGCATGTAACTTTATAACACTAAACACTGAGTACATGGGGTTGTATAGTGGATTCTTTTACAAATAAATATGTAACTATAACACTAAACACTGAGTACATTGGGTCATATAGTGGATTCCTTATAACAACTAAATATGTAACTCTGTAACACTAAACACTCTATGTAACTCGATAACACTAAACACTCTATGTAACTCTATAACACTAAACACTGAGTACATGGGGTCATATACTGGATTCCTTATAACAATTAAATATGTAACTCTATAACACTAAGCACTGTATGTAACTCAAAGCGCTAACCACTGTATGTAACTCAAAGCGCTAACCACTGTATGTAACTCTATAACACTAAACACTGTGTTATAGTACACTGTACACTGAGTACATGGGGTCGTATAGTGGGTTCTTTATAACAACTAAATATGTAACTCTGTAACACTAAACACTGTATGTAACTCTATAGCGCTAAACACTGCATGTAACTTTATAACACTAAACACTGAGTACATGGGGTTGTATAGTGGATTCTTTATAACAAATAAATATGTAACTATAACACTAAACACTGAGTACATTGGGTCATATAGTGGATTCCTTATAACAACTAAATATGTAACTCTGTAACACTAAACACTGTATGTAACTCTATAACACTAAACACTGAGTACATGGGGTGATATACTGGATTCCTTATAACAATTAAATATGTAACTCTATAACACTAAGCACTGTATGTAACTCAAAGCGCTAACCACTGTATGTAACTCTATAACACTAAACACTAAGTACATCTGGTCATATAGTGGATTCCTTATAACACTAAACATTGTATGTAACTCCATAACACTAAACACTGAGTACATGTGGTCGTATAATGGATTCCTTATAACAACTAAATATGTAACTCTATAACACTAAACACTGAGTACATGGGGTCGTATAGTGGATGCTTTATAACAACTAAATACGTAATTCTACAACACTAAACACTGAGTACATGGGGTCATATAGTGGATTCCTTATAACAACTAAATATGTAACTCTATAACACTAAACACTGAGTACATGTGGTCATATAGTGGATTCCTTATAACAACTAAATATGTAGGTCTCTAACACTAAACACTGTATGTAACTCTATAACACTAAACACTGAGTACATGGGGTCGTATAGTGGGATCTTTATAACAGCTAAATATATAACTCTATAACACAATACCCTGAGTACATGCGGTCATTAAGTGGATTCTTTATAACAACTAAATATGTAACTCTATAACACTAAACACTGTATGTAACACTATAACACTAAACACTACGTACATGGGGTCGTATAGTGGATTCTTTATAACAACTAAATATGTAACTCTACAACACTAAACACTGAGTACATGGGGTCATATAGTGGATTTCTTATAAGAACTAAATATGTAACTCTATAACACTAAACACTGAGTACATGGGGTCGTATAGTGGATTCTTTATAACAACTAAATATGTAACTGCAACGCTAAACACGTAGTTCTCTTGGTCAATTTTAGGACAAAACAAAACTACAACAATAAAACATATCAGGACTTATGGAACTCGAATTATTTACTGTCTTTTCAAGCAGATTGGTTACTTGAAGAGTTTAGTGTATATTCAAAATTAAAACAACACTTCTAAGAACTTGTGAATGTTTTCGAATGGAGAAATAACTGTTTACGTAACAAATTATGTATGAGACACTTTTATTACATTGTACTGAACGTATTTTGTCCTACATTGCATCGTACCTATGACATGTCCTACACTGTACTTTACATATCCTATTATAAACTGAGCTGTACGTATGGCATGTCCTAAACTGTATTCTTCATATCATGTTCTAGATAGTTTAACATTAGGAAACGTACAATATCGTGTTAATCTTTAAATGTTAATAAAACTACCAAGTCGTCGTTCAAAAATCTCTACTGTCATTTTTAGACATCAGAAAAATATATCATGTCGTCCTGTTCCATCGGAGGACCATTTAAAGATACGTTATGCACATAACACTGGCCTGCGAATTTGAACTTCATAAAATTTGTAACGGTTTCAATAACGAATCTTATATAATGCAGTTACGAAGACTTCAAAAATAATATTCTTTTAGTTACTATCACATAGGGCCCGGCATGGCCAAGCGTGTTAAGGCGTGGGACTCGTAATCCGAGGGTTGCGGGTTTGCATCCCAGTTGCGCCAAACATGCTTGCCCTTTCAGCCGTGTGGGCGTTATAATGTGACGGTTAATCTCACCCATCCGTTGGTAAAATAGTAGCCCAAGTGTTAGCGTTGGGTGGTGATGACTAGCTGCCTTCCCTCTAGTCTTACACTACTAAATTAAGAACGGCTAATGCAGATAGCCGTCGTGTAACGTTGCTCGATATTCAAACACAAACAAATATTACAGTAGAACGTGTAAACATTTTCATACATTAAAACCATCACAGGCCTGTACAATGGTATAAATAGAAAATTCTATGATTTAGGCATAAACAATTTTAACTCTGAACAACAAGCAAATGAAGGCAACTATTCATCAGTACCCACCGCCTCAAGCAGTTGTTCCTAGTTTATTAGAGAAATTTACTCTCACTACTATAACACACTCACAGCTGAAAATGCAAAGCATATTTGATAGCGTCATATTTCGACCAGAGAGCTCCAGTATGTAATCACCAGCTGGATAGGCAGATTAATGTCATGTAACTACATTTCATTAACTGTTCAGATATTATATGTATTTATTGTCAGTAGAAGTAGCAAGTCTTAGTTTTATATAGATATTTTGTTTCTATACAGTGTTTCTTTGTAGTTAAGCACAAAGTTATATAATGGACTATCTGTGCTCTGCCTATCACGGGTATCGAAACCTGGTTTCTACATTACATTAAGGGGGGGAGGAATTACTCATAATGCTTTTAAAAAGATATTTTATCATTTCATAACATTTTTACCCAGTTATCAAACTTTAACCCCCCCCAAGTGGCTCATCAATAGTTTTGAGGGCTAAATATCGGTTGTTGATACCCGCAGTGGGCAAAACACTGATAGCTCACTGTGATGGCCCGGCATGGCCAAGTGGTTAAGGCACTCGACTCGTAATCTGAGGATTGCGGATTCGAATCTCCGCCACACCAACCATGCTCGCCCTTTCAACTGTGAGGGTGTTATAATATGACGGTGAATTCCACTATTCCTTGGTAAAAGAGTAGCCCAAGAGTTGGCGGTGGGTGGTGGTGACTAGCTGCCTTCCCTCTAGTCTTACATTGCTAAATTAGGGACGGCTAGCGCAGATAGCCCTTAAGTAGCTTTGTGCGAAATTCCAAAACAAACCAAACCAAGCTCACTGTGAAGCTTTATGTTTAGCTACAAATAACAGGACATTAACAATGTAAATTACTTCCAGTATCAATTATAATATAAGCCAAATACGTTTTCCTGGAAAATGTCAGGTTATCTGTGTCATAAAATTGTAGACAAGATTACAATAAATTACAGTAAATAAATCCTTTCAATGTTTACTATATATATTAAATGATTTTACCAGTGTGAAAGGGCAAAAGTATTATAACAATTTATTTTTCATGTCTAACAATTAATGCGAGCCAAATAAATCGACATATAAATCACGTTTCACTCTGCCTTAAATAACAACATTTTATTCAAGTAATATAATCCGTCTCTCCGTCTAGAAAAGATTACATTGTATAACTACTTCGTAATTGAATTTAACTGCATAACGCTCTTTACTGCCATCTAGTGGCTGGTTTAGAATCGCTATTCACGAAGCACGAAACAAGGCTAGGATTTATTTATCTATTTGAAAAAAGAAAAAGAAAAACTCAGCAAGTTTAATGGTTGTATTACACAAGAAGTCATGTCTTAAAGCAACAAAGTTTGACTAACTTGATTTATTCTTGAATAAAAAAACGTACATTTCTTTCTAAGTTTTGTGAAGACACGAAATAGATGAGATAAACAACAGCAGAATTTCTAGAATATTTTCATTTTCGTTTCTAATTTTACATCAAATCAGATTTTCTTTTTCAAGACTTCCGAGATAATGTTACATTTTCACCAAAGTTTCAGACAAAACTTCTAAAATGATTTATTTTGTTTTTTGTTGTATGTAATTGCAATCATAGTTAACAAGCAGAACTAAGAGTTTCGAGTTTTATTGAAGTCTGGTCTCTTCCCACCAAAACGATAGAACGTGTAATAGGCTTTAGTTTCGGTTTCGTATTACACGAAGTCCTCTTTTATCTCCCAAATTTATTCCTTCGAAAGGCGATATACAGATATATTCTTCACACATTATCTGTCAGTTTGTCGAGGTGAGATGAGGTTTGTTGTTTTTTTTTCACAATTCCTAGGCTTTGCAACGAGAATGAAACATTGGACAACGTGACTAGCATGTCTTGTTAATCTTTGGTTTCCTAATGGATCTCTTTAGAGTTTTAAACACCAGGCGGTTGAGTGTTTGACACGTTGTAAACCACAACGAAGATGTTGACAGATCTGACTGGAGGAGAGGGCAGGAGCGGAGGGGAGAAGGGGGGCAGGTGCTACCCATCAAAACAAAACAGCTCACCACGAAAGTATACAATCCTTCGAGAGTTAAAGGCCTTAACAGAAAACACATTATGGCTTTAAGTGGTGGTGACAGGCAAGTGTGTCGTTACTAAGACCACTGCAGATTTCCTGTCTAAGCGGGACAGCCATTATAATAACGCTCCAGTGTGCGTGACAGGAGAAATAGAAGATAGCCTTTGTTTTATTGAGATTCATATTTAAGGACTGTGTTCGTTACACAGTTGCCGAGTTGTTACAGATGATGTAATTTACAAATAAACCTTGGGAAACAGATGGGAGACAATAATTTCTCACGCGATTTGCAACAAGCAACGATCAGAGCGATGAGTTATTTGCTAGGTTACACCCAAGGAACAACGATGCATGTTAACATGAACAATGAGTTAGTTGCTAGGTTACACCCAAGGAACAACGATGCATGTTAACATGAAATATAAATCGTGTATTTTCATTCAAAACTTTTATTTACAAGGTTCTTCAAATGACCTTAACAATACGTACACATGTCAGGGTCAAAGTGTGTGGAGGCCACGACCTTTTACAGAGTGCTTTTCAACATGGTATTATGTATTGCATTTGATGTCAGTTACTGACGATTTAATGACAGTTCGTTGTAAAAGAGAATAAATGCCAGATTATTCAGATAAATTTTGCACTCTGACTTGATAATCTGAATCTGGCTTATTCTGAGTACAACATACTTGTGCATTTAACTAAAAACGTGTCGTATTTTGTGTATATACACATAAATAAATTCAGAATAATACTCCATATTACTTCTCCAATACGGAGTCGGACCAAATTTTACTAGTCCAAGAACTGTCGATGGACACTGTCGACTGACTGCCAGATTTGAATACATTAGTTCAAATTTTAGATTCGCTTAACGTAGTGAGCCCCAGTATAGCTTTCTGTGAATATCTCAAACTAATAAAAGCAGTTACAAAGTACTCGTTGTCTCAAGAAACAAGCGTAGATAACACTATGTAACACAAATTTTGTTCCTGGATAGTATGTATTATTTCTTAATTGCTTATGTTGTAAAAATACAGAAAATGGCCATTATTCCCTTCAAACTTTGCTTTTATGACCTGGATAATGAAATTTAGAAATTAACCTATTTTCTGTGTAAAAACGGGCAAATTTTCATTTACATAAGCTCTGAATAAATAACATATGAATCAAGATTTACATTTATTTATACTAAGGTTATACAAAAATGTTTAGAAGTGAGTAGTTTTTCGAAATTTGCGACTGTAATGTAAATCACTTTCACGTGTCAGCCCCCAAATATAGTCTCCCATCATGTTTTCGTTATACGATCCCAGGTCACAAAAAAGCAAAGTTTGAATAGAAAAATAGGTTTTCTCCATTTACTTTAGACATAAGCATTTGGGAAATAACACTTTCTGTCCAGGAACAAGAAAAGGTAAATATTTGGTTACATAGTGTCATCTTAAGCAATTATAAAACAATAATATTCGTAACTCAGTCCTAAAAATCTACCTTCTAAAGTGCTCGGAGTGCTGAGTTATTTGCTTTGTTCTCATCACAGTAAGACGAGCCGGCAAGCTCTATGAACAATAGTTCAAATTGTATATATTTGGTTTTCTTTCCTTCATATTATTCCTGTAACAGACATCCACCAACCAAGTAAAGCGGACAGAAATCGAATCTTAAACAGAGTATTGACAATTTATATAAAATGTATTCTTTAAAACAGCAGATGTCGTCGGTGGAGGAAACGTCTTCATAGCCGACAGGTTTCAAACCAATCAGTCATACATTGGATCAAAGTATCATCAGTTTTACTGAAACCCAAAAAATTCGAATCGACATGAATACAGTACTTGCTGTTCTTCCAGACCGATACATTATTTCCAAAACAACACAGGGAGAATTTCACATTTGAAAGGATGGGGAAGAGATATAATATTGTGTGTAATATTCAGATTGAAGTTATAACCTGACAAGGAGAATAGATATAACATTGTGTGCAATATTCAGATTGAAGTTATAACCTGACAAGAAGAATAGATATAACATTGTGTACAATATTCAGATTGAAGTTATAACCTGACAAGGAGAATAGATATAACATTGTGTGCAATATTCAGACAGAAGTTATAACCTGACAAGGAGAATAGATATAACATTGTGTACAATATTCAGATTGAAGTTATAACCTGACAAGGAGAATAGATATAACATTGTGTACAATATTCAGACTGAAGTTATGACCTGACAAGAAGAATAGATATAACATTGTGTACAATATTCAGATTGAAGTTATGACCTGACAAGAAGAATAGATATAACATTGTGTGCAATATTCAGATTGAAGTTATAACCTGACAAGGAGAACAGATATAACATTGTGTGCAATATTCAGATTGAAGTTATAACCTGACAAGGAGAATAGATATAACATTGTGTGTAATATTCAGATTGAAGTTATAACCTGACAAGGAGAATAGATATAACATTGTGTGCAATATTCAGATTGAAGTTATAACCTGACAAGGAGAACAGATATAACATTGTGTGCAATATTCAGATTGAAGTTATAACCTGACAAGGAGAATAGATATAACATTGTGTACAATATTCAGATTGAAGTTATAACCTGACAAGAAGAATAGATATAACATTGTGTACAATATTCAGATTGAAGTTATAACCTGACAAGGAGAATAGATATAACATTGTGTGCAATATTCAGACTGAAGTTATAACCTGACAAGGAGAATAGATGTAACATTGTGTGCAATATTCAGACTGAAGTTATGACCTGACAAGAAGAATAGATATAACATTGTGTACAATATTCAGATTGAAGTTATAACCTGACAAGAAGAATAGATATAACATTGTGTACAATATTCAGATTGAAGTTATAACCTGACAAGGAGAATAGATATAACATTGTGTGCAATATTCAGACTGAAGTTATGACCTGACAAGAAGAATAGATATAACATTGTGTACAATATTCAGATTGAAGTTATGACCTGACAAGAAGAATAGATATAACATTGTGTGCAATATTCAGATTGTAGTTATAACCTGACAAGAAGAATAGATATAACATTGTGTGCAATATTCAGATTGAAGTTATAACCTGACAAGAAGAATAGATATAACATTGTGTACAATATTCAGATTGAAGTTATAACCTGACAAGGAGAATAGATATAACATTGTGTGCAATATTCAGATTAAAGTTATAACCTGACAAGGAGAATAGATATAACATTGTGTGCAATATTCAGATTGAAGTTATAACCTGACAAGGAGAATAGATATAACATTGTGTGCAATATTCAGATTGTAGTTATAACCTGACAAGAAGAATAGATATAACATTGTGTGCAATATTCAGATTGAAGTTATAACCTGACAAGAAGAATAGATATAACATTGTGTGCAATATTCAGATTGAAGTTATAACCTGACAAGGAAAACAGATATAACATTGTGTGCAATATTCAGATTGTAGTTATAACCTGACAAGAAGAATAGATATAACATTGTGTGCAATATTCAGATTGAAGTTATAACCTGACAAGGAAAACAGATATAACATTGTGTGCAATATTCAGATTGTAGTTATAACCTGACAAGGAGAATAGATATAACATTGTGTGCAATATTCAGATTGTAGTTATAACCTGACAAGGACAATAGATATAACATTGTGTGCAATATTCAGATTGAAGTTATAACCTGACAAGGAAAACAGATATAACATTGTGTGCAATATTCAGATTGTAGTTATAACCTGACAAGAAGAATAGATATAACATTGTGTGCAATATTCAGATTGAAGTTATAACCTGACAAGGAAAACAGATATAACATTGTGTGCAATATTCAGATTAAAGTTATGACCTGACAAGGACAATAGATAAAACATTGTGTGCAATATTCAGATTGAAGTTATAACCTGACAAGGAAAACAGATATAACATTGTGTGCAATATTCAGACTGAAGTTATGACCTGACAAGGAGAATAGATATAACATTGTGTACAATATTCAGATTGAAGTTATGACCTGACAAGGAGAATAGATATAACATTGTGTGCAATATTCAGATTAAAGTTATAACCTGACAAGGAGAATAGATATAACATTGTGTGCAATATTCAGATTGAAGTTATAACCTGACAAGGAGAATAGAGAGTGATCTTAAACACCATATGTTTCTAAACTAAATTTACACACAATATGTTTCTAAATTAGACTTCTACACCAAATGTCTTCAAACTGATATTCCACACTATATGTTTTCAAACTAAACTCCAACATCACATGTTTCTAAACTAGAATTCTACACAATATGTTTCTAAACTGGCCTTTCACACCCTATGTTTCTAACCTAGACCTCCACACCTTATGTTTATAAACTAGCCTTCCACCCTATGTTTTTAAACTAAACTTTCACACCCTATGTTTTTAAACTAGACTTCCACACCCTATGTTTTTAAACTAGACTTTCAAAACCTATGTTTTTAAACTAGACTTCCACACCCTATGTTTTAAACTAGACTTTCACACCCTATGTTTTTAAACTAGATTTCCACACCCTATGTTTTTAATCTAGACTTCCACACCCTATGTTTATAAACTAGACTTCCACACCCTATGTTTATAAACTAGACTTCCACACCCTATGTTTATAAACTAGATTTCCACACCCTATGTTTTTAAACTAGACTTCCACACCCTATGTTTATAAACTAGATTTCCACACCCTATGTTTTTAAACTAGACTTCCACACCCTATGTTTATAAACTAGACTTTCACGCCCTATGTTTTTAAACTAGACTTCCACACCCTGTGTTTTTAAACTAGATTTCCACACCCTATGTTTTTAAACTAGACTTCCACACCCTATGTTTATTTACTAGACTTTCACACCCTGTGTTTTTAAACTAGACTTCCACTCCCTGTGTTTTTAAACTAGACTTCCACACCCTGTGTTTTTAAACTAGACTTCCACACCCTGTGTTTATAAACTAGACTTCCTCACCCTGTGTTTTTAAACTAGACTTCCACACCCTATGTTTATAAACTAGACTTCCATACCCTGTGTTTATAAACTAGACTTTCACACCCTATGTTTTTAACCTAGATTTCCACACCCTATGTTTTTAAACTAGACTTCCACACCCTATGTTTATAAACTAGACGTCCACACTCTATGTTTATAAACTAGACTTTCACACCCTATGTTTATAAACTAGACTTCCACACCCTATGTTTATAAACTAGATTTCCACACCCTATGTTTATAAACTAGACTTCCATACGTATGTTTTTAAACTAGACTTCCGCACACTGTGTTTATAAATTAGACTTCCACACCCTGTGTTTATAAACTAGACTTCCACACCCTATGTTTATAAACTAGACTTCCACACCCTATGTTTTTAAACTAGACTTCCACACCCTGTGTTTACAAACTAGACTTCCACACCCTGTGTTTTTATACTAGACTTTCACACCCTATGTTTTTAAACTAGATTTCCACACCCTATGTTTATAAACTAGACTTCCACACCCTATGTTTTTAAACTAGACTTTCACACACTGTGTTTATAAATTAGACTTCCACACCCTATGTTTATAAACTAGACTTCCACACCCTATGTTTATAAACTAGATTTCCACACCCTATGTTTTTAAACTAGACTTCCACACCCTATGTTTATAAACTAGATTTCCACACCCTATGTTTTTAAACTAGACTTCCACACCCTATGTTTATAAACTAGACTTCCACACCCTGTGTTTATAAACTAGACTTTCACACCCTATGTTTTTAACCCAGATTTCCACACCTTATGTTTTTAACCTAGATTTCCACACCTTATGTTTTTAAACTAGATTTCCACACCCTATGTTTATAAACTAGACTTCCACACCATATGTTTTTAAACTAGACTTCCGCACACTGTGTTTATAAATTAGACTTCTACATCCTGTGTTTCTAAATTAGACTTCCACACTCTATGTTTTTAAACTAGACTTCCACACCCTGTGTTTACAAACTAGACTTCCACACCCTGTGTTTTTATACTAGACTTTCACACCCTATGTTTTTAAACTAGATTTCCACACCCTATGTTTATAAACTAGACTTCCACACCCTATGTTTTTAAACTAGACTTCCACACACTGTGTTTATAAATTAGACTTCCATACCCTGTGTTTTTAAACTAGACTTCCAAACCCTATGTTTTTAAACTAGACTTCCACACCCTGTGTTTATAAACTAGACTTCCACACTCTGTGTTTTTGAACTAGACTTCCACACCCTATGTTTTTAAATTAGACTTCCACACCCTATGTTTATAAACTAAACTTCCACACCGTATGTTTTTAAACTAGATTTCCACACCCTGTGTTTTTAAACTAGACTTTCAAACCCTATGTTTTTAAACTAGACTTCCACACCCTGTGTTTATAAACTAGACTTCCACACCCTGTGTTTTTAAACTAGACTTCCACACCCTATGTTTTTAAACTAGGCTTCCACACTCTGTGTTTTTAAACTAGATTTCCACACCCTTTGTTTTTAAACTAGACTTCCACACCCTGTGTTTATAAACTAGACTTCCACACACTGTGTTTATAAATTAGACTTCTACACCCTATGTTTTAAACTAGGCTTCCACACTCTGTGTTTTAAACTATATTTCCACACCCTGTGTTTTTAAACCAGATTTCCACACCCTGTGTTTTTAAACTAGATTTCCACACCCTGTGTTTTTAAACTAGATTTCCACACCCTGTTTTTTTAAACTAGACTTCCACACCCTGTGTTTTTAAACTAGACTTCCAAACCCTATGTTTTTAAACTAGACTTCCACACCCTGTGTTTATAAACTAGACTTCCACACCCTGTGTTTTTAAACTAGACTTCTACACCCTATATTTTTAAACTAGACTTCCACACCCTGTGTTTTCAAACTAGACTTCCACACCCTGTGTTTTTTATACTAGACTTTCACACCCTATGTTTTAAACTAGATTTCCACACCCTGTGTTTATAAACTAGACTTCCACACCCTATGTTTATAAACTAGACTTCCACACCCTGTGTTTATAAACTAGACTTCCACACAATATATTTCTGAACTTAACCTCTACACCGTATGATTCTTAATTCGCCTTCCATACAATACGTTTCTGAACTAGGTTTTCACACCGCATGTTTCTAAACTAGACTTAAATACTTTATGTTTTAAACTTGTTTTTCTCCTTGTGTGTTTCTTAAATGGTCTTACACCCTATGTTTTAAACTGATCTTACACCCTATGTTTTTAAACTGGTTTTCTGTACCCTATGTTTCTCAATTAAAATACAAATAACACAAATATCTGAGAAAAGTACACTTTAAACTGGATAAAATAGTGAGAATTTTGAAAATACAAGTTAAACAAGTACAATAATATTGTTTATATTACACTTTCAGATGTATTCTAGTTTAAATAGCGTGTTACAGCAGTGCAAAGTTCTTTAGTGAAATATATTGTTCTTCTACAGATAAGCTTTCACAGTAAACATAGACTATTATAGTGAAGATAGACCCTTATATCAAAGATAGGATGTTGTAATAACGATAGTTTGCTTCAGTAAACATGGGCTGTTGTAGTAAATAATTATAGTTTCAGATTAGAGTAGGTTGTGTAGTTAGAGCGAGACTAAAAGTCACCCTCGCTAGTATTACTGCTAGTTAAAATTACGTTCCTTCCTATACAGATGAGAATGTTTTGTTTCATAAGTTGGACACCAGGTTTTTAAATGCCATATTCTTTACAGTAGATATCTGTGACTTATGGGCGATATTTCAACTTAAACAGCCAACAGGCCACTTGTTTTAAAATAATACATTAAAACATAAGTACAAAACGTCTTCACTCTAGTAGTTATCACATTTATATTTAAAGCTTTAAGTAATTCTCTTTATTTTTCATCAAAGTCCACACGGGCTGATTCAGTTACTTTACAATACAAATGACATGACAAATTACTTTTTACTAGTCTGTTATTACGATACAATCAGCGGTTATTATACATTAAAAGCAGTCACTACAACTGTTGATTACCATAGTTGTGTCCAAAGCTTTAAATAATCGTATACTTTTCTCAAATTCCACACAAAACACGCTTTGACAACACTAATTTTTCTCCTCTATAATTGTTATTACAATACAAGCTGCGATACTTTCACTTTAGAAATTGCCAATATACGTTCTTTATGGCTAAACTCACAATCACACAGTCTAACTTCAGTTTACTTTTTCCACTTACTTGCACTGACGGAGTCACCCATACATATATTTTTTTTTTCGATTGAGGCCTAGAATCTTCTACAAACTACGATGTCAAAATACTCACTTAAAGCAACAAAAAAAACTCATAAAGTTCATTCCCAAGAACTGAACTACACAACAAGTAATTCGTAAACAGTTACATAAGCAAGACTGTAATAAATATCGTTTCTAAAAATAATTCGCGCTTCATAACAATCTAAATCACAACTCTTGTATTAAATTGAAATGAAACAGACGTGTATATCTAACACCTTCGTTGTTACACAGTTAAAGATATGAACTGTTCGAAGGATTCTTAGCACCGACGATGTTGAATTATAGCAAATCTGTATAGCGAAGTATCTTTTCAAGGAATCGGATGTGTTTTGAAATTGAAAACCTTATCGCAACATAAGAACACGCAATTAGCTAAACATTAGTTAAAGGATCGTATTTAAGGTTCAGACTACACTGTCTTTACTTTAGAACTGCTGAACATGTGGAGAGCAACAAGTCAACAGTATGTATTGTCAGATACAAGGATTAATTGTCACAGTTTAAACATTTGAAAACACAAAATATTTTCAGCATCATATCGCAGCTCAGACCTTGAACTTTCCATCTACAACAGTGCATTCAAGTCACTAAGCTAAGCCAAGATTATTAGAACGTTGGTCATACATTTTGTACACACCGAAATAAACTAATAATAATGATATCACTGAGAAATGTAATGACCATGTATAAACTAATACTAATGATATCACTGATAAATGTAATGACCATGTACTATTTCATCTAATCAAGATTATTCCAATGTAATGTATGAAAAGTGAGTGTTCCAGAATTGTGTTTATTAGAGGATGTTTCCTTTATCAGATTGTAATTGGTTTTATTCCAGAGTTGTGTTCACTGGAGGATGTTTCCTTTATCAGATTGTAATTTGTTTTATTCCAGAGTTGTGTTCACTGGAAGATGTTTCCTTTGATAAACTGTAATTGGTTCTATTCCAGAGTTGTGTTCACAAGAGGATGTTTCCTTTATCAGATTGTAATTTGTTTTATTCCAGATTTGTGTTCACTGGAGGATATTTCCTTTGATAAACTGTAATTGGTTTTATTCCGGAGTTGTGTTCACTGTAGGATGTTTCATTTATCAGATTGTAATTTGTTTTATTCCAGAATTGTGTTTACTAGAGGATGTTTCATTTATCAGATTGTAATTTGTTTTATTCCAGAATTGTGTTTACTAGAGGATGTTTTTTTTTTTATCAAATTGTAATTTGTTTTATTCCAGAGTTGTGTTCACTGGAAGATGTTTCCTTTGATAAACTGTAATTGGTTCTATTCCAGAGTTGTGTTCACAAGAGGATGTTTCCTTTATCAGATTGTAATTTGTTTTATTCCAGAGTTGTGTTCACTGGAGAATGTTTCCTTTATCAGATTGTAATTTGTTTTATTCCAGAGTTGTGTTCACTGGAGGATGTTTCCTTCGTTAAACTGTAATTGGTTTTATTCCAGAGTTGTGTGCACTAGAGGATGTTTCCTTCGTTAAACTGTAATTGGTTTTGTTCCAGAGTTGTGTTCACTGGAGGATGTTTCCTTTGTTAAACTGTAATTGGTTTTGTTCCAGAGTTGTGTTCACTAGAGGATGTTTCCTTCGTTAAACTGTAATTGGTTTTATTCCAGAGTTGTGTTCACTGGAAGATGTTTCATTTGATAAACTGTAATTGGTTTTATTCCAGAGTTGTGTTCACTAGAGGATGTTTCCTTCGTTAAACTGTAATTGGTTTTATTCCAGAGTTGTGTTCACTAGAGGATGTTTCCTTCGTTAAACTGTAATTGGTTTTGTTCCACTAGTTCATGATTGATTATAATGAATGCATTCACACCACTTTTCAAACATGCTTTTTGACGAATTGTTATCTGCTTATTACAGCTTAAAATTATTTTTCTCTAATCAATACACATTTCATAAACCACAACGTACTTAAAAAACATTAAGTTTTTACTTTTATCATAGCATTACACTCAAAACTAATCTAGTCCTACGTATAACATCTCATAAAAGTCGGTGACAAAAACGTTTATTTCGAAATTCCAAAAGTTGTTTGTGGCTTATTTGAGCCAATCAACAATCGAGTCATAGAATATTTGAATTAAAAAGTTTAATGAAATTTTAAAGTGGTTGAATCACCAATACTCTTAAACTTTTTTCAATATAAGACATACATTATGGGCCCTGGTGAGAAAACGGTAACATTATAGATTTACAACGTTAACATCCGCGGTCAGAGACCTCGTCGGGGACATATATGATACTTTAATGTGGCTTTGCTCTAAAACATATAAACAAACTTACATATATATATATTTGATGAAATTCTATTCTTTCTCGAGCAAACATTAGTTTGGAGAGAAGAGGAACAGTTCATATAATATAAATAAAACCTCACACAACTTTTATTTATTCCTCAAACAGTTTACGAACATTGGATCATCTTAGTTGCTGATGCATTCTGGGTAGCCGTCAAAAAGGTCTACGTGGTGGTGCCCATCCTATCTCCAAGTAACTGTTCCTAATTTAGCAATGAAGAAGTATAGGAAATGTAGCTAGTCAACACTACCCACCCACCGCCAACTCTTTGTCCACTTTTGTTTTTTTATCAGTGTTACATTTTAGGCTGAAAAATGCTTTTAAACAATTATACTTGTCATACGATATATAGTGTTAGGCCTATTATATAGTCAAATAACACATCCTTTAGCTAGTTTCTAAGACTCGATGTCTTCACATAAAGTGAAGAGTGTAAGACACCGTTATCTACATTAATATCTTCATTCAAACTGGATAATGTAATTTATAATGGCGTAATATCTAAAGAATATCTTAATCGAAACTGGAGAATGTACGACATCATAATGTTTGCTTATTTTGAATTCTGCGCAAAGCTACTAATGGCTATCCGCACTAGCCGTCCCTAATTTAGCAGTTTAAGACTAGAGGGAAGGCAGCTAGTCATCACAACCCGCCGCTAACTCTTGGACTACTCTTTTACCAACGAATAATTGGATTCACAGTCACATTATAATGTTCTCATGGTTGAAAGGTCGAGCATATTTGGTAAGATGGGGACTCGAACTTGCGACCCTCGGATCACGAGTCGAGTGCCTTAACCACCTCGCCATGCTGGGCCACAATAGTCAAAGAATTTATGGTGAACTGTTTAACTAGCTGGCTTCTCTCTAGTCCATCACTTTTAGAGGACTTGTGTAGATAATCCTCAAATAGCTTATTATGAAGTTCGACAGTCAACAAATCTTTCTGTGATGTCAAAAAATTTATTGGTCAAATAAACAAACCGTCCATGTTCACAGATCATTTGTTTTTAAATCATAAATCTTCGAATACGATATGAAACTAAAATCAGTTCTTTTAAGTTCGATATTTGAAAATTATGCGCTCAGTCTAGTTCTAACATCAACAGCGCGAGCTTTAATGAAAATTCGTATATAATTAAGGTTGAAACAACAAAAAGAAAAATTCGTTATAGGAGCAGCAAAAATATTATATTGCTAATGTAAAGCGATATCCACCGAGATGATCATCTCAGGGAACTTTTCACTAGAAGTTTGGTTTAATATTAAGAACAGAACCATATATATATATATCATTAATGTATATCGAGTTTTAAACCTCTGGAAAAACAAACAATCGAATCTAAAGACACTAATAACATTCTTTAAATACCGGGCCCCCGCTAGTACAGCGGTATGTCTTCGGATTTACAACGCAAAATCAGGGGTTCGATTTCCCTCGGTGGGCTCAGCAGATAGCCCGACGTGGCTTTGCTATAAGAAAACACATTTAAATACTGATGTTCAATAGAATCGAAAGTTGCTGTTTTTTCAAGTTCACATTAGCTTGCTGTGCATTTTTAGCACTTAGTAATAGATAAAAGATAGCAAAAAATGTAAATATAGAAAGCGCTATTGTATTAGTCTGTGGTTCATGTATAACTTCGATTATGTTATTTTTTTTTATACAACCGATAATAATTCTGGCCTCAATTTCAACGTAACAACGTGCCATCTGTTGTCAGTATTTTGAACTAAGTCAACAGTTTCTTTAATCACTTGTCTCGAAAAAATGTTTGACACTCTTACAGCTGTAACATGACACTAAGAATTCTAGAATGTAAATGAACACTCTACACTTGACGTATCAGTACCAGCACTCGTGTCTTTGTAGAGAAATATGCGAGTGCTGGTTTATTCGTCAAGAGCTATTCTAGCATTTCACTCAGTTTATATTTCTTAATAAAGTTTGGCATGTCTGAAAAATGACAAGGAATTCGTTGTAAACATTCGTTTCTACTAAAGAAGTTTCTCTTAATAACGTCGTTAAAGCTATCGCCTGATCTTCCTTCGTTGTGTTCATAGAACTGAGAACCCCTAGCTGGTAACGAGGTTTGTCTTCCAAACCAAAAAAAAAAAAAAGTTACAAGCGAGCCATGACATCTAAACATGAAATTCCTCTTTCAGTACACGAGCTTTTAGCTTTGTTTTCTCAGTAATTTTTGAAAATAGATAGATAGGCCTAGGCCTGATTTTGACATCGAAGATAGACGTAACTTCGAGTGTCCAGAGGTTCTTGTTTATACTGCTCTCGAGCTGTGAAACTAGCGTTCTCAGTGTCCAGTCGTAGCAGTTAGCCTAGCGTTCCAGTGGAGAACGTAATATCCGCTGGTTTGATTTCGTTAGCCGTGCCTCTTTCCTCTCCCAGTCACTTACACTTGGCACTTTAATTCCCCTAAAAGGTCTGCTCTCTGAAGGGGAACTCTGGGAACCCGTCCTCAATAATCAGATTAGAGAGACGTGTGTGTTTGATTTGCATTGGAGTGCGTTTAAGAATCAAAAGTCTGCGGAGAACTGTCCTGTAAACCTGTTTAACTGCATGATTCTCACATTAGACAATTCAGGCATATGGTGGGTGCGAGATGGGATGAAGCTAAGTAATAGAATGTTTGTAGCTAAAACGCTTTTCCGGATATCAGTCGGGTTAACAGCATTGAAGCGATCGCTTTGTTTTTACAAACACGAATTGCATTTAAGAGATAATGGGCGACTTCTTTCTTTTTTTTTCTCTCTGTTTGAAAGTTTTTATGAAAAATCAAAAAAAGTTTAGGTTTTAACCAGTCCTTTGACTTATCGATAGCTTTCCATTATTTGGTAGAATATTAAAAAAGAAAAAATGAATGAGTGAAAATTTCTAAATAAGAAACAAACCACTGTTTTCAGTCGATCGTGCTATGGTCGTTTCTCGTTTTTATTTGCTGAAACAAACCGGGTGTTTTGAATCTCTACTGCTTAGAAATGACTTGTTAAAACAGGTCCAGCATAGCCCAGTGGGTTAAGGCACTCGACTCCCAATCCGAGGGTCGCGGGTTCGAACCCCCGTCACACCAAACATGCTCGCTCCTTTGAGCCCTGAAATGGGCCTGAGTACGATGTTATACTTTTACTCTGGCCCAAAACTTAAAAAAAAAAAACACCTAAAGACAGACGCTATAATCGTTCGGGAGGGAGGAAGAGGTCAAATGTACCTGACCCTCCTGGGTATTTAACAACATCAATACCCAAATACCGACACAGTGAACTTGGAACTTGTTAAAACACAATTTATGATACGCATATTTGTCATGAGCCTCCGAGTGGCTCGTTTGCAGGTTTATAACGATAAAAAACCGGGTTTAAATTCCTCGTGGAGGCCACGACACAGATATCCCATAATTTAACTTTGTACATAATAACAAACAAGCGTATATATATTTGTTAAACGTATACGCGTGCTTCTGTTAAATTTCACAAAATAACATTTATTTAACTACAATAATTTGCTACAAAAATAGTGTTGAATAATTATTTAAATATTCAATTTACATTTTTATATAATTGTACTCGTGTAAACTAAAACCTCCGCAAGAGAATATTCCAAATTTCAGAATTGTTTTATTATACAATTATAAAACTACTGTACTTATTGTTTAAGAAGGTATTTATAACATCGAGAGACCATTGTTTTAAGGATCCTGGATGGCCAGGTGGGTTAAGGCGTTCGACTCGTAATCTGTAAGAATCACGGGTTCGAATCCCCGTCACACCAAACATGCTCGCCTTTGCAGCTCTGAGGGCGTTATAATGTGACGGTCAATCCCACTATTCGTTGGTAAAAGAGGGTAATGACTAGCTGCCTTCCCTCTAGTCTTACACTGGTAAGTTAGGGCCAGTAGTGCAGATAGCCCTTAGGTAACTTAGCGCGAAATTCAAAGCAAACCATTGTTTTCAGAAGCTACTTACCAATGAAACAAATTTATTACTGTCTACCAAATAATTACACATGCAGTAACGTCTATAAAAAATGCACACAAGTTCGTTATCGTCTACTAAACACACACATTCAGTGACGTCTATAGAAAATACACACAAGTTCGTTATTGTCTATAATTCGTTATTGTCTTTAACTTGTTTTCATTGTCTACCAATGAAACAAATAAATTATTTTTTAAACTTCTATCAGAAAACAATAGTTTGAAATTGTTCACTAAAAGCACAAACCGAATATTAACAATGGCCCTATCTGTATCATGAGAGATTAGGTTTCATTAAGAACCTGGTAAAAAATATTTACGCTATTTGAGAGACAAAGATAGCAGGTTTTCGGTTTGTTTTGAATTTCACGCACAGCTACACGAGGGCTATCTGCGCTAGCCATCCTTAATTGATCAGTGTAAGATTAGAGGGAAGGCAACTAGTCATCACCACCCACCAACTCTTGGGCTATTCTTTCACCAACGAATAATGCCCATATAACACCCCCACGGCTGAATTGGTGAGCAGGTTTGGTGTAATGAGGATTCGAAACCGCGACCCTCAGATTACGAGTCGAGTGACTTACCCACCTGGCCATGCCGGGCTTAGGAGTACAGTTAGTTAAATTAAAGTTATTACACTATCATCATATGCGCAGAAAGAAACCGAAAGATGGCGTCTCAGTGACTTCACGTGACCCTTCACGTTTTTACTTTAAAGTTGCATTTTTGAAAGGTATGCTATAGTGGCGACACCTTTTGGTGATACTTTCAATTAATGCAAGACAAGACAATAAGCTTTACGAAGATAGTAGAAATGCACTCGGATAATTATAGCCTTAAATGTATCGGTGTCAAATCCAGTTTTTGCGCTCATAAATATTTTACCTACGGAGACACACGATACAGTTTTAACTCACTATCTGTTGTCTGGCATCCACTTGATTACATTGTTCCTATTGTATTTATGTCTTGTTACAATTTCCCAAGTAGTACTGATAGACATTTGGAACTTAATTGATTGTAATGTACGATAAAAAACTGCAGTCACATTAAAACAATGTAAGCCACTTTTTTAACGTATAGTTACGGGGAAACGGAACTGACAAAATAATGAAAAGAAAATATATATATATATATATTTACTGAAGTCGTATAACTTTTTTTAATACCACTAGATGGTGAATACACGAATTAAGAATAAAAATCTTTGAGCAATAAACGAAGGTCAAGCGTGTTAAGACGTTCGACTCGTAATCCGAGGATCGCGGGTTCGAATCCAAGTCGCACCAAACACGCTCGCCCTTTCAGCAGTGGGGGCGTTATAACGTGACGTCAATCCCACTATTCATTGGTAAAAGAGTAGCCCAAGAGTTTGCGGTGGGTGGTGATGACTAGCTGCGTTCCCTCTAGTCTTATACTGCTAAATTAGGGACGGCTAGCACAGATAGACCTCGAGTAGCTTTGCGCGAAATTAAAAAAACAAACAATAATCGATATTTAACGGGTTTTTTTTCTGTTTTATAAAATGTGTAAAAGTGTGTGTTTTGTGTAGTACAAGGTGCGTTATGGAACACTAAGTTCTATCATTTTTAATGAATTCCGCTAACCCTAAAAGCGTTATGAATGAGTATTTAAAAAAACAAAATCACTAATGTTAGTGTTACAACTAACATATTAATGTTGCGAGTTTCTAAGGTTTAGGGTTAGATTAGTTATTTGAATAGCAACGTTGTATCTTTAATCCTCTTTCCGAGTCGGATAAAATTATTTCCTGTGCGAGATTATTTGATGTGGTGAAATTTAACTGAGTAATTGTTATGGTTTTAACGCAAAGCTAAACAACTAATCGTCTGCGCTCTGACCACCCCGGGGGAATCGAATTGTTGCGTTGTAAGCCCGTAAACTTACAACTGAATGGTGATGTATCTGAAATGTTCCGTCGGAGTCGCTAATCTTACCTGAATTTTCCATACACGAGTATTTTTACGTGATGGAAGTTCCAAAAGGTAGTTGTTTATATACTGCATGATCACCAATGGTGATACCTTCTAAGTTTCACAACTTTATCAATAAATCCCTGTCCATTAAAAAAAACAAAATAGGTGGACAGAGTTTTGCTAATGATGAAACGTGCGAGGTGACATAGCATCATCTCCAAACACAGAACCTTACGTTAACCCAGTGGTTCCCAACCTTTTTTATGCCCCGCACCCCTAAAAAATTTTAATGTGTTCTCGCACCCCTCACAGTAATTATTTGTTTAAGAATAAAGGTGAAGGTAGCCAAAACAAATTTTTATAACTAGTTTTTAATGATATATAAACAAAAACGAAACATTTGAAACAGAAAAAAATATTACAACAAACTAAAAGTTGCATAAACCCGACACGGCCCACATAAAAATAAGTTTTCATCCATACATGAAATGAAATCTCGCACCCCCCTGGAACGCTATCTCGCACCTCCAAGCGAGCACTCCTGGTTATGAACCACTGCATTAACGTAATGTATATTGGGTAAACACGCAAATCTTAAAAATAGTACCCCAAGTCAGATCCAACAAATTGAGGAACCGAATATAAAAGTGTACAAAATGAGTTGTAATCAGTGTGAACGTCAGCAAATTCATGGTATCCCCGTGCAGACATCCCTAACTTAGAACTGTTGGCCAGAGAGGGGGTAATATGGTGTCCACGTACAGACATCCCTAACTTAGAACTGTTGGCCAGAGAGGGGGTAATATGGTGTCCACGTACAGACATCCCTAACTTAGAACTGTTGGCCAGAGAGGGGGTAATATGGTGTCCACGTACAGACATCCCTAACTTAGAACTGTTGGCCAGAGAGGGGTAATATGGTGTCCACGTACAGACATCCCTAACTTAGAACTGTTGGCCAGAGAGGGGTAATATGGTGTCCACGTACAGACATCCCTAACTTAGAACTGTTGGCCAGAGAGGGGTAATATGATGTCCACGTACAGATATCCCTAACTTAGAACTGTTGGCCAGAGAGGGGGTAATATGGTGTCCACGTACAGACATCCCTAACTTAGAACTGTTGGCCAGAGAGGGGGTAATATGGTGTCCACGTACAGACATCCCTAACTTAGAACTGTTGGCCAGAGAGGGGGTAATATGGTGTCCACGTACAGACATCCCTAACTTAGAACTGTTGGTCAGAGAGGGGGTAATATGGTGTCCACGTACAGACATCCCTAATTTAGAACTGTTGGCCAGAGAGGGGGTAATATGGTGTCCACGTACAGACATCCCTAACTTAGAACTGTTGGCCAGAGAGGGGGTAATATGGTGTCCACGTACAGACATCCCTAACTTAGAACTGTTGGCCAGAGAGGGGGAATATGGTGTCCACGTACAGACATCCCTAACTTAGAACTGTTGACCAGAGAGGGGGGTAATATGGTGTCCACGTACAGACATCCCTAACTTAGAACTGTTGGCCAGAGAGGGGGTAATATGGTGTCCACGTGCAGACATCCCTAACTTAGAACTGTTGGCCAGAGAGGGGGTAATATTCGTCGCCATGTAATCAACCACCTTGTTACACACAGCTGAGAGTGTGTTCAGCGGCAATCCGTGATTCGAGAACCATTGACAATACGGTATATTAACTACTAAACCTACAACAGGTTTTCGTCGTCTGAAAAAACAAAACAAAAAACACACGTCTGTAAAACCTCAATCTTATGATGTCGTTTCCAACTACACGTGCTTTTAATAAAAACACAGCTCCGTTTGGCCTTGTGAAGTTACTGGTAGTTTTAATAAAAACACAGCTCCGTTCGTGAAATTACTGGTGGTTTTAATAAAACACAGTTCCGTTTGGCCTTGTGAAATTACTGGTAGTTTTAATAAAAACACAGCTCTGTTCGTGAAATTACTGGTGGTTTTAATAAAACACAGTTCCGTTTGGCCTTGTGAAATTACTGGTAGTTTTAATAAAACACAGTCTGTTCGTGAAATTACTGGTGGTTTTAATAAAAAACACAGTTCCGTTTGGCCTTGTGAAATTACTGGTGGTTTTAATAAAAACACAGTTCCGTTTGGCCTTGTGAAATTACTGGTAGTTTTAATAAAAACACAGTTCCGTTTGGCCTTATGAAATTACTGGTGGTTTTAATAAAAGCACAGTTCCGTTTGGCCTTGTGAAATTACTGGTAGTTTTAATAAAAACACAGTTCCGTTTGTCCTTGTGAAATTACTGGTGGTTTTAATAAAAACACAGTTCCGTTTGTCCTTGTGAAATTACTGGTGGTTTTAATAAAAACACAGCTCCGTTCGTGAAATTACTGGTGGTTTTAATAAAAACACAATTCCGTTTGGCCTTGTGAAATTACTGGTGGTTTTAATAAAAACACAGTTCCGTTTGGCCTTGTGAAATTACTGGTGGTTTTAATAAAAACACAATTCCGTTTGGCCTTGTGAAATTACTGGTGGTTTTAGTAAAAACACAGTTCTGTTTGGCCTTGTGAAATTACTGGTGGTTTTAATAAAAACACAGTTCTGTTTGGCCTTGTGAAATTACTGGTAGTTTTAATAAAAACACAGCTCCGTTCGTGAAATTACTGGTGGTTTTAATAAAAACACAGTTCCGTTTGTGAAATTATTGGTGGTTTTAATAAAAACACAGTTCCGTTTGTCCTTGTGAAATTACTGGTGGTTTTTAATAAAAACACAGTTCCGTTTGGCCTTGTGAAATTACTGGTGGTTTTTAATAAAAACACAGTTCCGTTTGGCCTTGTGAAATTACTGGTGGTTTTAATAAAAACACAGCTCCGTTCGTGAAATTACTGGTGGTTTTAATAAAAACACAGCTCCGTTCGTGAAATTACTGGTGGTTTTAATAAAAACACAGTTCCGTTCGTGAAATTGCTGGTGGTTTTAATAAAAACACAGTTCCGTTCGTGAAATTGCTGGTGGTTTTAATAAAAACACAGTTCCGTTTGGCCTTGTGAAATTACTAGTGGTTTTAATAAAAACACAGCTCCGTTCGTGAAATTACTGGTGGTTTTAATAAAAACACAGTTCCGTTTGGCCTTGTGAAATTACTGGTGGTTTTAATAAAAACACAGTTCTGTTAGGCCTTGTAAAGCTATACGTTTGTATAGAATAATATCTGGTTTAGTTAGCATATAAACCAATGTTAAAATACTAGACCACGGATGATACAGGTAATCTTAATTAATTGTAAGTTCACAAGAAATTCCTGCATCTAGAAACAGTAATTTATTGATATATTTTACGTATTCGAATTAATGAATATAAGATCAACAGATTTATTAGGTATTTCATAAATGTATAACTGACGTCATACACGTCTCAGTTTTATTATTTATCGAGTTTTGTTTTGCCTTACAACATGTTTAGAAGCACAAAGTTAGTCTGTTTCATTTCTGTTAACCAGTGTTTGTAATACATCTTCCACACGAGCACTGCTAACCCACGCGCCTTCCTACAGGTATAGTTTTCACTTTGTTCACTACCAAAACTTAGCACTTGATTTATTTCATTTTAGGAATATTTAGTCTTAGGTATATGCAAAGAAAAAAAATGAACACAACAATACATAAACTACGAATTTTATTTAATTGGAGTATTACACTGTAATTGTCTCTCAAAAAAAAACATTAAACGTGTTGCTAGTAATTATATACTTTATTTAAATGAAATATTTACTAGGTTAATAGTAACAGTAAACAGAAAGTTTAGAATTAATTATAATCTTGGTATCTGTCTAGTAATATGTACAGTGATTGTATTTCTTGAGTAAGGCTATCGTTGTACGTGGAAACACTTGAAACTATAATGGAAACATTGAAGTGGTTACAGTTGTTGTTAAGTACTGTCTTTAGTGTTCAGAAACCTATAAACCAGTACAATGTAACTTATCATGTGTTGAAAGAAACCAGTACCATGTGTTGAAAGCATAACAATGTGGTTTGTTTCTGAAAGGAACCTAGTGAGTGGTACAATGTAACTTATCATGTGTTGAGAGAAACTTTGACACCAATATGGTGCCACTTGCAATGAAAGAAATCTAGAAACCACCATGATGTAACTTGTATCCAAAAAGAGCTTAAAAACCAGTAAGATGTGCCACAACATGGCATAACTGGTTTGGAAAAGAAACCAGTAAGATGTAACACAACACAACTTGTTTGGAAAAGAAACCAGTAAGATGTAACACAACACAACTTGTTTGGAAAAAAAAACCAGTAAGATGTAACACAACATGACATAACTTTTCTGGAAAAGAAACTCAGAAACCAGCAAGATGAAACACAACATGACATAACTTGTCCTGTTTTTGAACATCTTACAAGTGGGTAAGTTTCCCAAATAACATTCCCAGATGAGTGACAATTGCATTTATGGCAAAGGTAATAAAGTTTATTTGGTTCCATTCCTAATTTTGAACTGCTGACCAGAGGGAAGGTCAATCGGTCAACAGCACCTTATCACCTGCACTTTGGGAGTACCCACAGTTTAAAGTGTAAGATATCACACAAGGCTTACAAACTTTCACATCTAGAGTTCCATGATAGAGCCAACTTGTACCAAAGTGACTACTGTATGAAAACTACTACCAGCTCCATAAGCAACAAAAAACAGTTACGTCACTCTCCTATAAAACCTGAAAACATCAAGTGTGAACTTAAAGGAAAAATAATATTTTTACTGCTATCGGATGAGCTATTTACAGCAGTCATTCTGTAAGAGCATGAGGAAGTTTTAAAGAAAGGGATTTTTTAAAAACTATATTACCAGCATCTACGAATTTGAAATATTGGATAAATTTTATGAGTGCAAATCAATTACAACGTCCTAATCGTGAATCAATGTAATTCATTAAACATTTCAAACTCCTTTAACAGGACTAACAATGTATATTAAACTACTTCACGTTACCTCAACCTTCAATAACTTGTACACAAGTGTGAGGATACATCATTTTAGACTTAACACAGAAGTGGCAAAATACTTAATATTTGTTTGTATTGTACACAGGTGTGAGAATAGATCATTTTAGGCTTAACACAGAAGCATTGCAATACTTAATATTTGTATTATATACAGGTGTGAGGATGCATCATTTTAGGCTTAACACAGAAGTGGCAAAATACTTAATATTTGTTTGTATTGTACACAGGTGTGAGAATAGATCATTTTAGGCTTAACACAGAAGCATTGCAATACTTAATATTTGTATTATATACAGGTGTGAGGATGCATCATTTTAGGCTTAACACAGAAGCGCTGCAATACTTAATATTTGTATTATATACAGGTGTGAGGATGCATCATTTTAGGCTTAACACAGAAGCGTTGCAATACTTAATATTTGTATTTTATACAGGTGTAAGGATGCATCATTTTAGGCTTAACATAGAAGCATTGTAATATTTAATCTAAGTTTGTAATTAACACAAGTGTAACATTGGCATCATGTAGTGCAGAAATCCTACCCCATTTATGTACATATACTTCACCAGAAATTTCTGGCTTTTTTTTTATACACAGAACAAACATTTGAAACTTAATACACTCTTTCAATCTGGTTATCTTAACATTCATTCATAAAGTACATTAATTTCTCAAGAAAATATCACAAGTTTTTTGTTCTAAGTAGGTTCATTTACAGAAGAAGTTTAACACAAACTAGAGAGTTAAAGATATTTTCTAGACTTTCCATATTGTAGTTAAAGAGTGACTTGCACAAATATTATTTTTCTTATTTGTCTAGTTTCTTCACACAAGGTGTCACCAAGATGACTTTTAACCTGCACTGTTTTTTCGTTAGTGGAGGTAAGTTTTATACCAATGATCTAATTCTCTCATCTTCAACATAGAAGACTTTCAAAAGGACATAACACAACTTTATAATAAATCTTCCCTCGTACTGCAAAATGGTTCTTTTTTAAGTCAATCAACAATGCACAAAACATCTTAACCTGTCTTCTTCCTGAAGCCTGATGTCTTAAAACCATAAAAGAACAATATGGCTTCTTAATTTGACTGTCCTTTGAATTGAGAACTGAAGTACAAGGTGTGTGAAGAGAATAACTGAATTTCTTAACTAGATAGCCTTGTTTTAAAGATCAGTATGTGGAAAATAGCATGTCCCTCCCATAAATGCATCCCTTCCATTAAGATCACGCCTTTACATTTAAGCTCATCAAGAAGACAAACACACTCTAATTAATGAATTGCAGTCTTTAAAATAACCTAAATTAATCAAGAGAGAAAAATTACACAGCTTTATTAAAGAAAAGCAAAATTAATTTGTATTATTATTTTTTATGTGGTCAGTGTCCTGTCAGTTTTTCAAGTAACTATTAGTGAAGGTAAGTAAAGATAGCACAATGTACTGGTGTTCATATCTGACAATATAACCAAGGTAAATCTTCACTAGTTTAGTTTGGCTTGAGTGGCAAGGTACTTTGTAATAAAAAAAATTTATGCAGATATTTTCAACACAAAATTATGGGATCCATAATACCATGTGTGTGTATATATATTTATGAATTGTCACATTAATCTACAGTATCAATAAGCAACCTTTAGGCTTAAGTAGTCCATGTAAGGCAACTTTGCATAGGTCAAATTTGTTGAAACAAAAAATAATGAAATCTAGAAGCTCAAAGCCAGCTCTCAACACAAAGAATTTCTGAAGTACACAAGTGCACTTCTGATGAACAATCAATCAAAGATACTAAAAAAACAAGGAATTCCTAAAAGTACACTTCTGATAAACAATCAATCAAACAAAAATACTAAAACAGAAAGAATAATACATGAAATCTCTCAAATATGATAAACCAAAGGAATCTTGAATGAAAATATTAAAATCTAGGAAGTCATGTTCAAATGTAAGTACGAGTTATAGTATGAAATGCATGGTGAGCACCATGTAAGAAACTTATTATAACGTAATGGATACGAAGCACCTCGAAGAAAAACTCAGTCTCTCAATGAATGGGTGAAGGTTTCTTAATCATATTTGTTCACAAAGTGTTGCAGATGTTTCTTTAAAAAAATCAATGTATTTGAATTTGTATTTATGCTAAAGCTTCTAAGACTGTCTGCCACTGTTCCTAATTTGAAACTGCAGGCCAGAGGTAAAGGAAGCCAATTAGCAGGACTTCAACCACCCATGCAGAGAGATTTACTGTCACTCTTATAATACAACAGAGCTTAAAGTGTTGAGACTATTTTGTGGTATTCTATGGGCAGGAACCCGTCTTAACAGCTTTGAAACCAAGAGCTCTACCACAGAACCAACATGCACCATGTGGAACATCAAGTCTCAAGCGCGCTGGATGTAAACAGTAGTACGTTAGTTACAATGAATGTTCCACAGTAAGAATCAACACCAAGTACTTAATGCAGATACCCCTATAATAACACGTACTAGATTATCACATTTAACGTTTTACAAGGTTGCTCTGGCATCATACATTACCAAAAGAAAATAAAAAAAACTTGGATTACAAAAAACCTCATCTGTCATATACAGCACCCATATAAACTTCACAACTGCTACTGACAAACAATTTCTCATCATTCACTCGTACTTTATGACACAGCTGAGCACAATACTTGTATTTAATATAAACTTAAAACTACATTTGACACAGGAAAAAAATTCTCAGCAAATACATTAGATAAATTCCTGTGGGGTTTAAAAATATGCATACATGATTATAATAAAATTGAAACGTAAGGTATCTGTGAAAGCAATTTGGGGGATACAAAAATTGAACAGTTTATGATTTAGGTGGATGGATGCTTCCTTCTAAAGCTGCACATACTCATTTGACTGTTCTCATTTCTGTTGGTTTGGTATGAGCATCTAAAGACAAGAGAAAAAAATTCCAAACAATAACTTGTTTTCGTTCTCTCTCAATAACCTTCAAGATTGTTATACAAGTTGCTTATGTATTATAATATAAAATTTTTAATTACAAGCTCAAACCTTTTGTTAAATGTACTTTTGGTTTTATATTAATTAGTATTTTCTCTATGGTTAAAGTTATTCTTTAAATTTGTGTAAACAGAGAATTTTATAATACTATATTAGGAATTTAATTTTTAAAGACTACGTTGCTAAAATCTTTGTAATGTAACTAACATTTTGTTAACTTTAACATTTGTTTAAATGAAAACAAAAAAGGTTAGAAGTCATTGAGAAACGTGTTTATAGTTCGAGTGTAAACATTATAATTTTTGTATTTCAAATATAAACATTGAAACTTTTCTAGCTCATAAGACACTGTAACCAAACACTGTAACTTCTGTAATTCAACTGTAAGTTAAAAAAAACTGTGTAGTTACTGTATCCAAAAATATTTGTGTTAGGCTTAATTGTTACTTTGAACACTGATCCTCACTGTCTTGTGTAAAAAAAAAAAAAAATAAAGATAACTTATTTAAAATATTAATTTTTATAACATTCAAATATTAGGTAAAAAAATTGTTGTGTGAATCTGAAATTAAAATATTAGAAAGCAAGAAATGAGTTAATGAAACCAGAAAGTCACTCACTCACTAAGCCTATTTACTGAGTACTTAACTCAGTCTATCCAAGACTGCAATAGAAGTAGAAAATAAATGTTAATACCTGTTTTTCTTGAACCTTGAACATCTTCAGGATTTAGTGATGTCATAATACTGCCACTTGTAATTCCTACCAAATCGTGATTATTCTCTGTAAAAGTTCAAGAGAAAAGAAGGTTATTTTTAAAACCTAGACTGATGTAGCTTTGTCATTAATGCACAGTCACACCTGCTCTGAAAATTCTATGGTAAATGAAGACACAATCAATCATAAAAAATTACTACAATTTTTAAAAAAAAATAAAATAAATACATTAAACTACAAATTTTCAAGATTTATAAACATTTTCAGTCCACACTTGTGTTTAGCAATATGCTGTGGTGTCTAATTAGGCCTAATAAATTTGACAAAAAAAGGTTTAACAACAGACATCATTCATAGCCAGCAAGGGCATTTCTGATCAAATTTTGTTTGTCACAAGTTACCACACAAGAGTCTGCACAAACAGTAACAAACTTAAGGTGTTAAGCTGATTCTTATGTAGGAAAAAGTATGAATTTTACTTCCCACCATTTTGTTTGTCACAAGTCACCACACAAGAGTCTGCACAAACAGTAACAGAACTTAAGGTGTTAAGCTGATTCTTATGTAGAAAAAAGTATGAATTTTACTTCCCACCATTTTGTTTGTCACAAGTCACCACACAAGAGTCTGCACAAACAGTAACAGAACTTAAGGTGTTAAGCTGATTCTTATGTAGAAAAAAGTATGAATTTTACTTCCCACCATTTTGTTTGTCACAAGTCACCACACAAGAGTCTGCACAAACAGTAACAAACTTAAGGTGTTAAGCTGATTCTTATGTAGGAAAAAGTATGAATTTTACTTCCCACCATTTTGTTTGTCACAAGTCACCACACAAGAGTCTGCACAAACAGTAACAAAACTTAAGGTGTTAAGCTGATTCTTATGTAGGAAAAAGTATGAATTTTACTTCCCACCATTTCAAACATGTTAAAAATTATATCTTACTGCAAGTGATTTTTATTCTACTCCTCTGTGTTAATTGTTTCATATCAGGTTGTCCAAAAATAAATGTCTGAATCCTCATGATGACATTTAGAAGCTGAATATTTAGTAACTTATCATCAGTTAATTTAATCCAACATTTGTCACTTACAAGGTGTCTTAATTGTCTGCCATTTCAACTCTACTCAGGGTAAGTTTTGCAATCCTCAAGGCAGCGTAGACAAGAAGGACTTTCATCTGAATTTCCTCTACAACTTTAAACTTGGATAAAAAGCTACCAAAACAACACAGAACATCAACCAGGTATTCGGCCATGGATCTGTTACTGAACAAACAGGTTTCAACATGGAGATGAAAGTCTTGAAGACCACAAAGGTCGTGGAAAAAAAGACGTTGTTAGATGAAAACGCATTAAGGGAAACAGTTGAGACAAATCCTCACACAACAGTATGTGAGCCTGCAGGAAAGCTAGGCACAAAGAAATCAAACATTGTCAACCACCTACATATAATTGGAAAGACAAAAAAGTTGGATAAGTAGATTCTACATGGCCTGACTTAAGATCAACAAAATTAGTGAATGAGACCTGTCAAGGATGATGCCCCAAAAATTTAACAAATTGGGAATCAAGGTTCTGCCTTATCCATCTTATTCCCCAGACCTTTCCCCTACAGATTTTCATTTTTTCAAGCACTTTGACAACTTTTTAAACAATAAATGCTTTCAAAACCAGGCAGCTGCAGAAGAAGCTTTCAGGAAGTTCACTGACCACAGAAACTGATTTCTATACCAGTGGCATAAACAGCATCGTTACATGTTGTCAAAAACGTGTTGAAGCAAATGGTGCTTACTTTGATTAAAGCAAGTTTTACAGCACTAGTTTATACTTTTCCAAACTTTGAAGTTCAGAAACGACATTTATTTCTGGACAACCTAATACTTTACAGAAGATATATGAATTTTCTTCTTAAGATTTCTCCTGGTGCAAATCACACAACCTGTGTAGAATGAGACATCTACTCCTAGTAGAGCAGCCTTTATGGTGATACCCAGTAAGAGAATATTTCTGACCAGATACATCTTTTTACAGTTAATGCAGGGCTATAGTCACTTCTTCACAGCAGGAGGAAAAGAGAATCTTCAGCTGACAGTAATAAATGTTCACAAAGAGCAGCAAGCTACTTGCTGATGTTACGAATCATTCTTGAGCAATGCAAATAATCTTAAGTAGAAGCCTACAATTTACTCTGCATAAAAACTATTTTATATTAAAGAAATCACAACTAATAATAATTAATTTTAAGAAAATACTTATTTTTACAGTCCATTACCAAACTGCTCTCAACAAATGACAACATTTTGCAACAGTGAAATCAATTTACAAGCAACTTTATCAACATTCACCTTGGACTTCGCTTTGTGAATTTTTATTTTTTAAAGAGCTTGCTTATTCATTATCTGATGTGTAAAGTGACTGTTGAAGATTTTACTGGTAACTTTTTTACATGTAAATTGATCCACAATCAACCAAAATTATGTCCAAATACAACTTTTTAAAAATTTTTTCCACTGTAAGTTGTAGTTTAACTTGCTACTTGCAGTAAGAAAAATGGAATTTAAATAATCATATGTTGGTGCATAACTTCAATCACAACCAGATTAATGGAAAGCTTACTGTTTTTAAGTTATTTGTACTGGTTAAAGAGGTTTTAGTACTTGTAAGACTCAACACAAAAGTTTTCTTAAACCAGAAGAATGTGAAATTATACCTTCAGTAATTTGTAGGTAATAATTGTATAATTGGAACTAATGGAAGGTTCAGACTAGCAAAGGGTATGATCAACAAAAGCAAATTGCAATGTCATTAAAACGACATATTTGAACACACACAGCATTAGCAAAATATTATTGAATGTTAATCTACAATATCAAATCTAACTATATGCATGAGTCAATTTAATTATATATAATTTATATAATTTAAGTTACTTAAGTTCATAGTTGATCAATAAAAATGTCATATTAACCCTTTCACGGTGAGCTTCGTATAACATACAAGTTATGCATTTATTATGTAGCCTTTGATACAGTATGTGTACCTTCACAAAATTTGATAGTTTTAGTAAATATTACAAGTCTTTTGTAGACAAAAAATTAGATTTTTTAATGAAATATTTTTTCCTTAGGATGTGTTTGTGAAAATATCGAGTCTGTTTCACTACAAGATTGAGTATGAAGTGCTTTTTCATGTTAAGATTAAAAACTATTTTTTATCCCAAAAATCTTAGATATTATTTGTGTAATCTCGAAAAATTCCTGAATACATTTCAAATGTTTGTTTATAGTAAAACTTTATATTTTGTATGTTATTTTCTCTAGCCTAACTGTACAAGTGTCTGACAATTTTAGCAACCTCATAACAGTCATAATAAATTAAGAAATAAATATAAATTATGCTGTTTTTTGTTCTACAATGACTACAGATTATAACACAAAAGCGCAGATGTTTACTCTAAATGGCTTAAATATCATAACATTATATATTTATCACTTATATTATTTTTCCAGCCATGCTTGGCTAACATCACAAAATTGCACTGATGCGACACATGTGCACTCACGTTACTGTATCTAATGGCATAAAACTGACCTTTAACCTTTACAAAGTGACCTGTCTTGGTTATGCTTTAGTGAACTAGTATTTAGTAAAATGCAGTTACATTTCAATTATTATAAATTATATATAAATTATTACTATTTACAAATAATTTCTTAAACTTATTTTTCTAAAAATATACAACAATAAAGAAATAAATATAGTAAACAATTATATCTTCTAGTAACAAGGACCTTTGTACTCATTTGCCATAGGATGCTAAGCCTTTTTAAATTTCACACCAAATATTTTTTCAAGTTTCATATACACATTTAAAGTAACCAAAAATTCATAAATTACTATAATCGATCAATAATAATGTATCACATTTAATACCTAAGCTATATTTGCATCTAAAAAATATGAAATGTAAACAGGTTAAGGATCAACTTGTCAGCGCAAAGGTTTGTCTTGAAAAAAAGAGAACACTTATATTTCAAAATAGCTGACAAAATGTTAGAGCCACTGTGTTTGATTCACTAAATACAGTGATAGCTCAGAAAATATAAAAGATAGGAGATTCTTATTTTATATTCTAGTTTGTCAGTATAAGTAATTTGAGTTCCCAATTTGTACCAAACTACAGACTTGTATACCAAACATAATGACAAATTCACGAAAAAGTAGTTCAATAAAATTTTGAATGCAGGTCAACAAACGGGATGGCGTGACCTTTCACACGTATCCCATCTGGAAATGGTCGAACTTTTTTTTGTAATTACATGTCATGTTCAACAGTTTAAAAGTAAATTATACATTTTCTTCAAACCGAATAAACACTTGATAGCATACAGGACAACAAAAGTAAAACATATCAACTTACGTTGCAGGCTCTCTAAATAGTGAAGCTTCAGAAGAGCTGTATCAGCTTTATGATCTGTAGCTGCCTGAGCTGTTTGTAACTGAGAATACTGGGTTAACAGATGGTTGCAATTGTCTTGTAGTATCTATTAGAAAAAAAATATTCAGGTCATTTTGTTGCATAGATAAAACATTCAAGTCACTGTTGCACACATACAGTTCTGAACTGAATTTATACACAGTAAAACTCCTTTAAGTTAAACAACAACGTTATGAGCTCACATTGCAAAGATTTTAAGTTTTTCATTGTATATACAAATAATGTTGCTACTGAATATTCACAAATATTCTTAACATAACCAGTATTGTTATCACTTAAATCTGTCAATGACAAATTTCTTGGGTGCAGACACAATGAAAATATCATAATACACAATTTCATAGACTTTGTGTGTTATACAAGTGTAATTTTGTGTTTGTTTTATTAAACATTCTATCAAATCTCTAAGTTTGTTTAATTTAACATGTACTTTCAGATTAAGCACTTTCATATGCTAATACCTTCAGCTCTTCTTTGTAATCCCTTAGCAAGCTGTTTAAGGTCAAATTAAGTAGGTGTCCCACAGTATCTGTGGCATTGCTGTATTGGGTCAACTGCTGGCTGTCCATAGGGCCTTTCAACTACACAAAACAAAAATCAGAGAACTAATAGTTCTTAAAAAATACTACAAGCATTTATTTCCTTACCATATAAAATAACTAATTTCACAATAAAATCTTTCTCACATCAAACCATTGCTTGAATTACATTTAAAACTAACCATACAAGTATAGAATTTAAAACTAACCATACAAGTATAGAATCATTTGTACCATCCATTTATACACCTAAGCTCACAACATTCCCATAATCAAGTGTTTGTTTAAAAGAATTACATGTCCTGTTAATTGATGTAGGTCACAGATAAGAAACAACAACATTCAGTACGTACATGACTGTCTATCTTACGCTGAAAGGATTGCAGTGAAGGTCACAGATAAGAAACAACAACATTCAGTGCATACATGACTGTCTATCCTATGCTGAAAGGATTGCAGTGAAGGTCACAGATAAGAAACAACAACATTCAGTACGTACATGACTGTCTATCCTATGCTGAAAGGATTGCAGTGAAGGTCACAGATAAGAAACAACAACATTCAGTACGTACATGACTGTCTATCTTATGCTGAAAGGATTGCAGTGAAGGTCACAGATAAGAAACAACAACATTCAGTACGTACATGACTGTCTATCCTATGCTGAAAGGATTTCAGTGAAGGTCACAGATAAGAAACAACAACATTCAGTGCATACATGACTGTCTATCCTATGCTGAAAGGATTGCAGTGAAGGTCACAGATAAGAAACAACAACATTCAGTACGTACATGACTGTCTATCCTATGCTGAAAGGATTGCAGTGAAGGTCACAGATAAGAAACAACAACATTCAGTACGTACATGACTGTCTATCCTATGCTGAAAGGATTGCAGTGAAGGTCACAGATAAGAAACAACAACATTCAGTGCATACATGACTGTCTATCTTATGCTGAAAGGATTGCAGTGAAGGTCACAGATAAGAAACAACAACATTCAGTACGTACATGACTGTCTATCCTATGCTGAAAGGATTGCAGTGAAGGTCACAGATAAGAAACAACAACATTCAGTGCATACGTGACTGTCTATCTTATGCTGAAAGGATTGCAGTGAAGGTCACAGATAAGAAACAACAACATTCAGTACGTACATGACTGTCTATCCTATGCTGAAAGGATTGCAGTGAAGGTCACAGATAAGAAACAACAACATTCAGTGCATACGTGACTGTCTATCTTATACTAAAAGAATTAGAGTGAAGGATAGGACAGAAATAATTAAAATGTCCATCCAGCCATCGTACGTTACATGGAAATAAAAATATAACAGCCATTCAATTTAAGTGAACTATTCAGACATAGACTGAAAAGTTTGAGCCAATTATGACAAAACTTTATACCAATATTTAAGACCTACCCAAAATGCTTTTATTAAAAGTAAAACTGGGAAAAGTAGATATAAAGAAATCACAAAAGTTACAGTACTTTTGAAACATAATTATGAAAATTTGAGGAAGAAAAAATACCAAAAATATATCAATAATTTATTTCTAGCCATGTGAACTACATATTTAAAGTCTTTGAAACACGTGAATTCTTTACAAAAATTAGCTACAGAGAATGAAACTTAACTGAGGGACAATTTGAATTTTAAAACTTTCAAGCCATATATCAAAACTATCTAAAGAGCTATTCTAGATCTATGTCTATCTTTTCATATCTTTTAAGGTTAGGACACAACATTCTAGATAATGTACCTTGTCAGCAACTTAAATGACTTTACTATAAACATGTGTTATTCATACCAGATCATTTGTATAGAATAATATCAAGAGTTGAGAAACCTTAACAAATATTTGAAAACTGATTAAACTGTCAACCGCATTACTTACAAGCTTCACCAGAAACTGAACACAGATCAGAGAAAGCTTAATATCAGAGAACAACACGAAAAATGAACATTGCTGCATGGTCATAAACAACAGGATGAAAACTTACACTCATATAAAGGACAACAGAGAAGAATGTTTACATGAAAATTTCAAAATAAATCTATTAAAGACTCAATTGAAGCAAAGTTAATAAAATTATTATAAGCAAAACATGAAAAATTAGTAATTTTAATAGAGGGCAGTAAAATATACTACCTGCTGAATCAGTTCTAAGTACATTTGAACCATATCATGGGCTTGCTTCAACAATTCAGGAAATGTAACACTGACATTGTCTGAAGCTCCAAAAGACAGGGTGTTATTAAACATGTCACCAACAGCTTGATCAACCTACACAAACACAGTAATAATTTTCACTTTTTTACTTATAATACTCACAGACAGTTGTACAAACAGATATTACGTGTATCGCTTTATACTGCCATCAGTACAAGAAAACTCAAATTATGAATGGATTTTAATACATTTAAAACACACACAAATAAGAACAAAATAGACATTTATTATAGAACAATCCCTTAAAGGACTGACTGAAGTAATTATTACTACATTAACATTAATAAATTTCTAATGTTCATGTGAAGAAACGGAAACAATTTTAATAATTAAAAAGAATTAAAATTTACTTCAAACACAAACACACCTGGAAATTATTACACAAATCTCTTCAATTATTACGGTGACTGTTGCTGCACTGCTCTAGTTTTACGGTGACTGTTGCTGCACTGCTCTAGTTTTACGGTGACTGTTGCTGCACTGCTCTAGTTTTACGGTGACTGTTGCTGCACTGCTCTAGTTTTACGGTGACTGTTGCTGCACTGCTCTAGTTCTACAGTGACTGTTGCTGCACTGCTCTAGTTCTACAGTGACTGTTGCTGCACTGCTCTAGTTCTACAGTGACTGTTGCTGCACTGCTCTAGTTCTACAGTGACTGTTGCTGCACTGCTCTAGTTCTACAGTGACTGTTGCTGCACTGCTCTAGTTCTACAGTGACTGTTGCTGCACTGCTCTAGTTCTACAGTGACTGTTGCTGCACTGCTCTAGTTCTACAGTGACTGTTGCTGCACTGCTCTAGTTCTACAGTGACTGTTGCTGCACTGCTCTAGTTCTACAGTGATTGTTGCTGCACTGCTCTAGTTCTACAGTGATTGTTGCTGCCCTGCTCTAGTTCTACAGTGACTGTTGCTGCACTGCTCTAGTTCTACAGTGACTGTTGCTGCACTGCTCTAGTTTTATGGTGACTGTTAATGCTGTAATGGATTTACTATTATGTATTTAATTACAATGTTTATTTTAGTTAAATATATATTCAGATAAGCATGTAACTTGTATTGTTAAATGTGTATTGCTAAAGTCCCACCTGTTCTCTAAACTTGTAGAAGATTCTAGAGTGTAAGAATCAACAATACATGTTTAATGAAAGCACTAGCATGTCTTCAAATATTGTTGCCATCTGAACTTTCTAGAACCTCATCTTAAAGCTTATGAAAAAAAGGTAACCAACACAATGCAGGGAGACAGTTTATATTGTTGGTCTTCTACAGTTAGTATATTATAAACCTCAGAAGCTATAACATTGATGAATGCTTATTAATTGGAAAATTACAGATATTTTACCAGGAACATTTATGGATTTCAAACATTACAAACCATTTATCTTCAATGAACTAACTTTAGGTATTATAGGATATCTGCATCAGAGAAAAGTCAGCTTGTAAACGGCATGAGGCTAGCTATTAAGCAAAGTGTAATAATATCAACTCAGAATTAATTCACTCATTGTGAACCTTCAATAAAATATTCAGTTCCAGACCAAGTACAAGACTCGGCATTGTTTTAAAGGTTTTGAATATAAATCATTATTTGTAGTAACCGTTATTATAAACTGTATATTAAAATATATTTGTGTTAAGAGAGAAAATTGTGTGTATCAATCTTGTTAACAAAAATCATAAAACTCGTATCAACATTGAACTTCTAAAACTAAAATTTCCAGCTGCATTGCACTAGTTCTATGGTAAACGTTACACTACTGCACTAGTTTCTATGGAGACTGTTCTTGACTGTTATTCAGTAAAACTAGTGTAAAATATCAATGCTTGACTCTATTCTGATGCATCTAGTTTTCAAATTAAAAGTGAGGGTTCATTCTGTATCTGCATTTTATAACAATTTTATCCACTGTGTCCATATTTACTTCCAATACAGTACACAAATTTGACCATACCTCAACTTGCATCAGAACTGAAGGAAGTGTAATATGTGGCTTGTATGACTTTCATTATCTTTCATGAATGAATGCACTTGTGTGATTAATGTATATCAAGGGTTCATATCTTTTAGTAACATTAGGCTTAAGGAATGAGCTAGTTTGACTTAACCAAGATTGAGTTGTTTTTGAGCTACATTTCTAACAGTCCAAATAACTTTCTGTACTATTCTTAAAACAGCTGTGGGTTTATGCAACAGACTGTAAAATAAAAAAACTGTTTTTATAAAGCATTAAAACCAGATTTATTATTGTACTTACTGAAATCTTTACAATGTGTTGTATGACATTTTGATCCAATTGATGTTGTCGCAGCTGTTCCTGAGTGATTTCTAGTGTTCTCTGTTTAGATGCAAGAACCACTATCTGACCAGTGATATTGTTGTATATGTAGTCCTTCAATTTCATTATTTCAGACTAGAAGGGAAAAAAATATTAAATTACATTTGTCACAAGAAAATTACACTTGTCACAAAACCTTAGTATTACACTTTAAACATTTGTTATCTACCATTTTTGGGATTTCAAAAATTTAAAGTGTATAACAGTAGTATTCCAATCACAATATATTTGTCATATCCATTGCTGATAACATGTTTCATTCATTCAAGAGCTTTTTGTGGTGACTGTGATAAAAACCACAGCAATGATTGAAACCATTTTTATAAGCTATTTTATACAACAAAATAAGATGACCTAAGAAGGTTAAAACGTTGTTCTGTACTTTATTTTATTTAAAGTTCTAATATCCATACCAGCGATTTTGAGAATACATTTTTACTTCAAGTGAGTTTCTTGTCATTAAAAATTTATGTGAACTTAGTAATAACTCTGTTAAAGCACTGTTACATGTTTACATCAATAACTGATACTTAACTAGTGTATAATATTATCCAACTTAATTAAATATTCTTATTAGGATAAGAAACTTAGTAGATTTCACTAATTAATTATAAGGAAAGTGTAGAAACCCAAGAGAAACAACAAATGAGTAAAGTACTAAATTATACCTGGGTTAATCATTACCCCAAACTTACAAATCTTTAGGAAGGTTTCAACCAGAAGGAATCACACAATAAGAAAAAAGTTACAAGTATTAATATATGTTTTCAAGATATCAGTTTACATGCTCAGTCCTTAAGTGGGCTTCACCAAAAGTACCCCTTAACAGAACTGCTTGCATGAAACTCAATATTTCTAGAAATATTTGTGGAACAACTTGTGTATCTATACAAACACATCATTGTATACATATACATACGAGTTTCAACTGGCTTCACCAAAACATACACAAAAAATAGATTGAGAGATTATTTCTATGCTTTTCACTTCTTTACCTATTGTATCACTCCAAAACTTGCATAATCAGTGCAAAGTTTTACCATAAAATGGAACTGTATTTGTGTTTGCTAAGCTTATGATAAATAACTGAGAGTTGTTTTCTACATTTTCAATAAATATGAAGGAACTACACAACAGTGTGCTCACTAGACAACATGTATTGAAAAACATTTGTTACTACACAATAAATATGAAGGTACTATACAACAGTGTGCTCACTAGACAACATGTATTGAAAAACATTTGTTACTACACAATAAATATGAAGGTACTATACAACAGTGTGCTCACTAGACAACATGTATTGAAAAACATTTGTTACTACACAATAAATATGTAGGTACTATACAACAGTGTGCTCACTAGACAACATGTATTGAAAAACATTTGTTACTACACAATAAATATGAAGGTACTATACAACAGTGTGCTCACTAGACAACATATATTGAAAAACATTTGTTACTACACAATAAATATGAAGGTACTATACAACAGTGTGCTCACTAGACAACATGTATTGAAAAACATTTGTTACTACACAATAAATATGAAGGTACTATACAACAGTGTGCTCACTAGACAACATGTATTGAAAAACATTTGTTACTACACAATAAATATGAAGATACTATACAACAGTGTGCCCACAAGACAACATGTATCGAAAAACATTTGTTACAACACAATAAATAACCACTTTAATTTAGTTTCCAATCACATTAAGTCAAAGTGATCTCTTAAATAACCTTAAAAACCCTCCTGACCCTCCATCAACCCTTCTGAAATGGCTACTTGCAGTTTCCAGAGGTTGTATATAAAGTTCTTGTACAACAATATATACTATAACTGAAGTTTCATGATGTATTCACACAAAAATACTGGTAAAATTTTGTTAAAGACAATAAGGATTGTGTACACAAAAACGAGTGTTTCGTAATGACTATATACATGTTTGTAATAAAGCTCAATCAATAGCATAGAAGGTAGGTGTGGCACTCACTAGGGGTTGACAAAACTGTATTACTTGTTTGTGTGCTCCGTTCAACCAAAGGACTATGAAATTCACATGTTAATAGGACCAGTCAACATAACTGTCTAGACATACAAACACAGCACTAGCAGGAAGTGTGGAAATAGAGATTTTTCAATATGTATTATAATGTTAATAACATACATTAAAAGTAAAGGTATTTTAATTACATTTTGAATGTAACTCAGTGACTTGCACAGAAAAGCATTTTAGAGGGTACCAATGGGGAAGGGGTAAAACAGTAAGGAAAAGCTTCACTTAACCTTTAGTTTCCAATCACACTAAGTAACCTCTCAAGCTATCTTTAAGCTTCTTTCTAACAAAGTGTTTTTGGGTTTTTTTAAAAATATAAAGATCAAAACAATAAAAAAAAAAAAACATTTAACACAACCTGTATAAGGTATACAATGCTACAAG